>NC_092484.1:2270000-2444849 GCF_047495875.1 Pithys albifrons albifrons | reverse complement strand
GGAGGAGGACGAGGAGGAGGACGAGGAGGAGGAGGACGAGGAGGAGGACGAGGAGGAGGATGAGGAGCACAGGGAGGAGGAGGAGGAGGAGGAGGAGGAGGAGGAGGAGGAGGAGGAGGAGGAGGAGGAGGAGGAGGAGGAGAGGAGGAGGAGGAGGAGGAGGAGGAGGAGGAGGACGAGGACGAGGACGAGGACGAGGACGAGGACGAGGACGAGGACGAGGACGAGGAGGAGGACGAGGAGGAGGACGAGGAGGACGAGGAGGAGGACGAGGAGGACGAGGAGGACGAGGAGGACGAGGAGGACGAGGATGAGGACGAGGACGAGGAGGAGGATGAGGAGGAAGGCTCTGCTTACTTGCTGACAGGGTTTTTAATGCCCTGCCCTTCTGATCCCAGCCCTTCTCCTTCCTTCCAGCCCATCTTCATCAGCATCTGGTAGCCGATGTTCTCCACAGTCAGCTTGAACTCCTTGTACTCGGAATAATCTGGTTCTCTGCCCTCCTGCACACACACCAAGGGCACAAGAAGGGGGTTATTTGGCATTTTGTGGGGCAGGGGAAGGGAAAAGGAGCTTCAGGAGCCCAGAGTTAGGATGGGTTTTGGGAAACAACTGCCAGGATTTCTTGGAATTCCAGCTCTGGCACAGCCTGCAGGAGCAGGGAATGCTGAGGGAGATCAGGCTGAGAAATATTTAACTCCTGAATTTTAAGTTGCTCAATGGATGCAGTTCCTGTTTCATCCTGACTCTGCAGGGCACAGCAGGGCCCATGGTGGGCACAGGGAACAGGGAGGGAAGTGCCACCAGCCAGGAGTTCTGGCTCCAGGAGGAATTGGCAGCCACTGAAGGGCTTGGCAGAAGCTTTTTGTGGCTTTATCTTTTCACTTCCCTGCAATCACCTGGATGAAAATTCCAATTTCCCTCAGCTTGGAATCAGCAGCTTCTTATCCCAACCAGTGGGTGGTCTGAGAGGATTGTCTGGAATTCCAGCAAACCCCAAAATTGTAGAATCCTGGGATGGGTTTGGGATGGAAGGACCTCCAAGCCCACCCAGTGCCAGCCCTGCCATGGGCAGGGACACCTCCCACTGTCCCAGGTTGCTCCAGCCTGGCCTTGGACACTTCCAGGGATGGGGAATCCTCTGGGAATTCCATTTCAGTCCCTCCCCACCCTCCCAGGGGTTGGAATTCCTGCCCAATATCCCGTCTGGCCATGGGAAGCCATTCCCTGTGTCCTGTCCCTCCATCCCTTGTCCCAAATTCCTCTCCTGGAGCCCCTTTAGGCACTGGAAGAGGCTCTCAGGTCTTCCTGGAGCTTCCCTTCTCCAACCAGGCCTTGGAAGTGTTGCCACCACCCCAGGAAGTCCCTGCTGTGTCACCTTCAACGCCTTGAATGTCTCCATGAACTTCTCCAGCTCGTCAGGTGGGAGGAAGTCCCCGATGAAATGTTTCCCTCTGCCCATCTGGGTCAGCTGCTCAGCCCACTCTGCCAAAACACCAGAGAAAAGAGGGATCCTGGAGCATTCCCTGGGACCTCAGGGGGGTTGGGAAGTCCCTTGAAGGAACACAAGGAAGGGGGATGGAGAGGTGGGATGTGCAGTGGGATGTGGGGACACCTCACCCCGGGTCTTGTCCATCTCCATGCGCCTCAGCTGGTGCTCCCACGTGCCCAGCTCGCTGTCCACCTCCTCATCACTGTCATAGCCATGCTGGTGCTGCTGGATGGCCTTCTCCCACATCATCTGCATCTCCTGCATGGCCCTCTTGTGCTTCATGATCATGTCGTACATCTGCTGCATCTGGGGGGGCAGGGAGAGCTCAGAGACCCCCCTGTGTCACCTCAGGGGAGCTCCAACCCTGAGGCCAGAGCTGCTGATCCATCTCCCCAAAAACTGCTGCTCCATCTCATCCCAAACTGCTGCTCCATCTCATCCCAAACTGCTGCTCCACCTCACCCCAAACTGCTGCTCCATCTCACCCCAAACTGCTGCTCCATCTCCCCAAAAACTACTGCTCCATCTCACCCCAAACTGCTGCTCCATCTCACCCCAAACTGCTGCTCCCTCTCATCTCAAATTGCTGCTCCATCTCACCCCAAACTGCTGCTCCATCTCACCCCAAACTGCTGCTCCCTCTCATCTCAAATTGCTGCTCCATCTCACCCAAAACTGCTCCCTCTCACCCCAAACTGCTGCTCCCTCTCATCTCAAATTGCTGCTCCATCTCACCCCAAACTGCTGCTCCATCTCACCCAAACTGCTGCTCCCTCTCATCTCAAATTGCTGCTCCACCTCACCCCAAACTGCTGCTCCACCTCACCGCCAAACTGCTGCTCCATCTCACCCCAAACTGCTGCTCCACCTCACCCCAAACTGCTGCTCCATCTCCCCCCAAACTGCTGCTCCACCTCACCCCAAACTGCTGCTCCACCTCACCCCAAACTGCTGCTCCATCTCACCCCAAACTGCTGCTCCATCTCATCCCAAACTGCTGCTCCATCTCACCCCAAACTGCTGCTCCATCTCACCCCAAACTGCTGCTCCATCTCACCCCAAACTGCTGCTCCATCTCACCCCAAACTGCTGCTCCATCTCCCCAAACTGCTGCTCCATCTCACCCCAAACTGCTGCTCCATCTCACCCCAAACTGCTGCTCCATCTCACCCCAAACTGCTGCTCCACCTCACCCCAAACTGCTGCTCCACCTCACCCCAAACTGCTGCTCCATCTCACCCCAAACTGCTGCTCCATCTCACCCCAAACTGCTGCTCCATCTCCCCGAAAACTGCTGCTCCATCTCACCCCAAACTGCTGCTCCATCTCACCCCAAACTGCTGCTCCATCTCCCCAAACTGCTGCTCCATCTCACCCCAAACTGCTGCTCCATCTCCCAAACTGCTGCTCCATCTCACCCCAAACTGCTGCTCCACCTCCCCAAACTGCTGCTCCATCTCACCCAAACTGCTGCTCCACCTCACCCCAAACTGCTGCTCCATCTCATCCCAAACTGCTGCTCCATCTCACCCCAAACTGCTGCTCCATCTCACCCCAAACTGCTGCTCCATCTCACCCCAAACTGCTGCTCCACCTCACCCCAAACTGCTGCTCCATCTCACCCCAAACTGCTGCTCCATCTCATCCCAAACAGCTCCCTGATGTGCTGGTTCCTCTGGCAGTGTCCCCAGTATGTCCCAGAGTGCCCCAGTGTGTCCCCAGTGTGTCCCAGAGTGCCCCAGTGTGTCCCCAGTGTGTCCCAGAGTGCCCCAGTGTGTCCCCAGTGAGTTCCAGAGTGTCCTCAGTGTCTTCCAGTGTCCCCAGTGTATCCCAGTGTCCCCAGAGTGTCCCAGTGTTCCCCAGTGTGTCCCAGAGTGTCCCCAGTGTGTTCCAGTGTCCCCAGTGTGTTCCAGAGTGTCCCAGTGCTTCCCAGAGCATCCCAGAGTGTCCCAGATCATCCCAGTGTGTCCCAGAGTGTCCCCAGTGTGTCCCAGTGCTTCCCAGAGCATCCCAGATCATCCCAGAGTGTCCCCACTGTGTCCCAGTGTGTCCCAGAGTGTCCCAGTGCTTCCCAGAGCGTCCCAGAGTGTCCCAGTGTGTCCCAGAGATTCCCAGAGTGTCCCAGTGCGTCCCAGAGTGTCTCAGTGTGTCCCAGAGTGTCCCAGAGTGTCCCAGAGTGTCCCAGAGTGTCCTGGTGCATCCCAGTGTGTCCCAGTGTGCCCAGAGTATCCCAACATGTCCCAGAGTATCCCAGTGTATCCCAGTGTCCCAGTGCATCCCAGAGTGCCCCAGAGCACCCCGGAGTGTCCCAGTGCGTCCCTGAGTGTCCCAGTGCATCCCAGTGTGTCCCAGTGCATCCCAGTGTGTCCCAGTGCATCCCAGTGTGTCCCAGTGTGCCCCAATAAACCCCATGCTGTTCAGGGTGCTGATTTATCCATGTTTTTGGGGTTAAACCCCAATTTTTCATTGTATTCACTGCAATCCTTTTAGTAAATTCTATAACTCTGATTTAGTCTTTTGAGGTGGGTTCATTTGTCCCTCTGATTTACCTTCAAACCAGCACACAGAGGCACAAACACCTCCCTCCAAGAGCCAGCTGTGCTCCCACTGCCCCCAAATCCTGCAGGAACTCCCCTCACCCCGCTGAGCAATCCTGATCCAGCTGCAGCTGTGACCCCCCAGCCCTCTGGATCTTGGGGCTGGGCTGGCAGGGCAGCAATTGGCTGCTCTCAGCCTTATTCCCCAAATCCCTGTGCTGTTCCTGCTGACTGCAGCATCCTGTGCTCCTCAGGCATCCAGCACAAAGCCCAGGGATTTATCACTGCAAAGCTTTCCTTGCCCTCCCCACCTCTGAGGAATTTGGGGATCATTTCAGGGTTGTTTATTGTTTTTTACCTCCTGCTGCTCCTTCAGCTGCTTCTTCTGGGCCTCAGAGAGCTCAGTCACCCCCACCAAACCAACTGGCTTCCCCTTCTCGTAGCCCAGACCCTTCAGGTCCTGAACTGTAGAAGAAAAAAGAAAACAAAACAAGACCAAGGGTTGTTAAAAACCTGAGGGATCAGTGAAACCAAATCCCAGAGTGGTTTGGGTTGGAAGGACCTGAAGGATCATCCAGTGCCACCCCCTGCCATGGGCAGGGGCATCTCCCACTGTCCCAGGTTGGTCCAGCCTGGCCTGGGACACTCCCAGGGGTGGGACATCCATGGAAAAACCTGGGACAGCCTCTCCCCACCCTCCCAGCCAAGAATCCCTTCCCAATATTCCCTCTGTCCATGGGAAGCCATTCCCTGTGTCCTGTCCCTCCATCCCTTGTCCCAAGTCCTTCTCCAGCTCTCCTGGAGCCCCTTTAGGTTGGTCCCATCTTCACACCATCCTCTCACCATGTTCATGGAATCAGAGAATCCCAGACTGGTTTGGGTTGGAAGGACCTGAAGGATCACCCAGTGCCACCCCCTGCCATGGGCAGGGGCATCTCCCACTGTCCCAGGTTGGTCCAGCCTGGCCTTGGGCACTCCCAGGGATGGAGCAGCCACAGCTTCTCTGGGAATTCCATCCCAGCCCCTTCCCACTCTCCCAGCCAAGAATCCCTTCCCAATATCCCCTCTGTCCATGGGAAGCCATTCCCTGTGTCCTGTCCCTCCATCCCTTGTCCCCAGATCCTTCTCCAGCTCTCCTGGAGCCCCTTCAGGCTCTGGAAGGGGCTCTCAGGTTTCCCTGGAACCTTCTCTTCTCCAGCCTGGCCTTGGACACTCCCAGGGCTGGAGCTTCTCTGGGATTCCTTTCCCTCCCAGCCAGGAATTCCTTCCCAATATCCCCTCTGTCCATGGGAAGTTATTCCCTGTGTCCTGTCCCTCCATCCCTTGTCCCAAGTCCTTCTCCAGCTCTCCTGGAGCCCCTTTAGGTTGGTCCCATCTTCACACCATCCTCTTACCACGTTCATGGAATCAGAGAATCCCAGACTGGGTTGGGTTGGAAGGACCTCCAAGCCCACCCAGTGCCACCCCCTGCCCTGGGCAGGGACACCTCCCACTGTCCCAGGTGGCTCCTGCCTGGCCTGGGACACTCCCAGGGGTGGAACATCCATGGAATAACCTGGGCCAGCCCCTCCCCACCCTCCCAGCCAAGAATCCCTTCCCAATATCCCCTCTTTCCACAGGAAGCCATTCCCTGTGTCCTGTCCCTCCATCCCTTGTCCCAAGTCCTTCTCCAGCTCTTCTGGAGCCCCTTTAGGTTGGTCCCATCTTGACCATCCTCTCACCACGTTCATGGAATCAGAGAATCCTGGAATCCTTTGGCTTTAGAGGGACCTCAAAGCCCATCCAGTCCCACCACTATCCCAGGTGGCTCCAGCCTGGCCTGGGACACTCCCAGGGATGGAGTTTTACACCCATTTCATGGATCCAGGATGGAGACACTCAATCCTGGAGGATTCAGGAATCACAGGAGCTGGGAAGTCACTGGGCAGCAGCTCCTTTGCCTTCCCTGCCCCAGCCCAAGATGTGCTGGGAGACTCCCAGGGCTGCAAATCTGCTTCAAAAATCATTTCTCCTTAAGCTTTTTTTCCCCTCCTAAAGCTGCAGGTGAAGCTCAGCCATTCCAAAAGGTGAATTATCCCGAGTGGAGCCAGCCCAGGACTCTCCAGAGCAGCTTCACCCCCAACCCAAAGCAAATTCCCACATTAGAATTAGAATTATCCTCCCCTTGGAATTCCACACTCCTCAGGGAGGTCCCAGTTTCCACCTCCAGGCTCTGGAAATTCCACCCCTGCCCAAAAAAGGGGAATTTTCTCTGCAGAATCTCCTGTTGGGAGCCCCTCCTTTGGAATGACTTGTGCTGTTTTACCACCTAATCCCTGGAATTGCATCTTCCCATTTTTCTGGGCAGGGCATTTTGGGGATTTAAAATGACCACTCCGAGTTCCAAAGGGAAGTCAAAGGGAAGAGAGAGAAGGAATCCTCTTTAGAAAGGCTGCAGTGTGAAGGGAATTAATAAAAACACTGCTAGGGCTGCAAAAAAAAGAGAGATTTCCAGGAGAGATTCCCTTGCCAAGTGGATTTCTCCAGGGCTGGAGCTCCTCCAGGGCTCAGATGCCACCCCTGAAATATTTAAGGCATTCACAGACTCAGGACCACGTTGCATTTTTCACTGCAGGGGGAAGGATTTTCCTCCTGCTGACTGCAAAGCCCTGGGTGTGAGTGTGGGGCCAGTTAAATGCTGCCTCATTCATTATTCATTATCTATTAATTATGAAGCCCAATTACAGCAGGGTGGTTGTGCAGGACATGTGGTGTCTGCACAGCACCTTAATGAGGCCCCAGGGTTGGTGTCCCCTTCCCATTATTCCCACTCAGGGTACCTGATCTGAGCCCTCTGGTCTCCCTCTCCCTCCCCACAGATTTCCAAGTGGTTTCCCAAATTCCAGCCTTCCAAGGAGAACATTCCCCAGCTCTTCCCACCCCTCCAGGCTCTGCACACCCAACCTGGTTACATAAAACACTGCCTGAGGTTTTCCACGAGCAGGGAATGGGAAAGGCACTGGCAGCTCCCAGGAAATGGGAGCACAGAGAAGGATAATCCCATTCCTTGTTGGGGACCAGCCTGGATTCTCCCTGGGAGAGCTGGGAATGGGATTGATGCAGGGAGAGGACTCAGCCCCACACTGGGACACTCTGGCATCACTTCCCAGCCCAGGGAATGGCAAAGCTTTCCCTGAGTGCTCCAGGGAGAGCTCTGCCCTTCCCAGAGGGCACAGCAGCTCCGTGTGCCTCCCCTTGGGCTGCAGGAACAGCCAGGCTGAGCTCCAGAGGCTGCCCAGGCAGTGCCTTCCCAGCTGGCACAACCCCTGGAAGGGGAGGCTGAGCATCCTCTGGCCCTGCCCAGGAATCAGATCCTGCTGCTCCTTCTTTCCCTTTTCCTTTTCCTTTCCTTTCCTTTCTCTTCCCTTTCCTTTCTCTTCCTTCCCTTTCCCTTCCTTCCCTTTCCTTTCCTTTTTCCTTTCCTTTCCTTTCTCTTCCCTTTCCTTCCCCTTTCCTTTCCTTCCCCTCCCCTTTTCCTTTCCCTCCCCTTTTCCTTTCCCTCCCCTTTTCCTTTCCCTTCCCTTTTCCTTTCCCTTTCCCTTTCCCTTCCCTTTCCCTTCCCCTTCCCTTTCCCTTCCCCTTCCCTTTCCCTCCCCTTTTCCTTTCCCTCCCCTTTTCCTTTCCCTCCCCTTTTCCTTTCCCTCCCTCCCCTTTTCCTTTCCCTCCCCTTTTCCTTTCCCTCCCCTTTTCCTTTCCTCCCTCCCTTTTCCTTTCCCTCCCCTTTTCCTTTCCCTCCCCTTTTCCTTTCCCTCCCCCTTTTCCTTTCCCTCCCCTTTTCCTTTCCCTCCCCTTTTCCTTTCCCTTCCCTTTTCCTTTCCCTTCCCTTTTCCTTTCCTTTTCCTCCCCTTTCCCTTCCCCTTTCCCTTCCCTTCCCCTCCCCTTCCCCTTCCCCTTCCCCTTCCCCTTCCCCTTCCCCTTCCCCTTCCCCTTCCCCTTCCCCTTTCCCCTTCCCCTTCCCCTTCCCAAACCTTCCCTTCCCAAATCCCTGCTTGCCTTGTCCCACTGCTCTGGGCCTTGGCAGACTTGCAGGAATTCCCTGCAGGAATTCAGCCCTGGGAGGGGTTTCTGTGGCCTTGGCCCAAAGTTGTGAGCAAAGGCAGAGCTGCACCTGCAGATGGAAAAGGGCTCCCAAATAACCCCCAATTTGCATGGAAATAAATAAGATGTGGAAGCTCCTCACACCTTCTGGCACCAGACACAAGATAAGGAGCTGCTTCTCAGTCTCATCTTCAGCAGGGTTGGGATAAATCCCTTTTTTTCCCCCTGGAATGACACCAGCTTTGCCCACAGGGTTAATGGTGCAGCATCTCTGCAGCATTGGCAGAGCAACACCTGAAGGTTTCTCCCTCTCCCAGATGCCTGAAGAGCAGCTCGTTGCAGGAGAAGGGAACAATGTCCTTTAAGGACAGCAGGAATCCCAACCCAGAAGTGATTTCTTCCTTCAGAGCCTCAAGATCTTAATCCAAACTAATCAGAGCCAACCCAAGGCAGGCTCAGGAAGTCCCAGTGCCAGCCTGAGATTTGTCATTAACCCCCAGAGTTCTCCCATTTCCATTCTGGGTCAGCTTTTCAGACCCTCCCTCAGTCCCTGCAGGGCACCAGGGAAGTTTTGGGGTATCAATACATTGAAAAGGAGTCTTGTCTCTGCCCCAAAAGGCCCCACTTTCTCCTCTCCACATTCCTGATTTATCCCTGAGAGAAAACAGGGAAAGAATCCTCCACTAAATCCAAAACAGTTGCTAAGGATAAAGGACTAGGACATAAATATTTAGGGCCCAGAACAGCTCTGCCCCTCCACAGGAGCTGCAATTTGGAACCCTCTTCACCTGTCAGGTTGGAGATGTTAATTCCAAAGAGGGATTAGTCCAACTGGATTGATAACAGGAATTAATCCTTCCCCCTGCAGGGCATTAAGGGCTGATTTGTTCTGCCTGGTAAAGTCCTTGCTGTCCTTTCCTTGGGCCTGACACAAATCCCTGTGGAAAAGGGAGCAGGAGCACCAGGAGCATGTTCTGCCCAAGCAGGGGGGGGTTAAAGGAGCCTGAGGGATTCCAGAATGCTGGAATGAGCACATGGATAACCCTGCAGTCCCCCCACTGCAGCACTGAGGCAGAGCCTGCTGTGCTTGAGAAGCCTCTTCAGCTTCTGCAAGGAAAAAAAATATCCACCAGAAACACAAAATCAGGGGAGATTTTTGGATCTGATCCCTGCAAGGAGCAGCGAGACAAGGGCAGAGTCCATGGAATTCTGTGCAGGCCAGAATTGCCAGGAATTCCTCTCCATCTGCACTGGAAGTGCTGGATAAGAGACAGAATCTTTCCCTCTTCCCTGAGCTGGGAAGGGCCAGGCAGCAGAGCCAGCCCAGTCTGATCCAACTGGGAATGTTGGGCAGGAATTCCAGGCCCAGGAGCATCCCAGGAATGTGCTGGAGCCATGAACTGCACAGGATGATCCAACTGGGAATGCTGGGCAGGAATTCCAGCCACAGGAGCATCCCAGGAATTCCTTCTGGAGCCAGAACTCCACAGGCTGAACCAGCTGGGAATGCTGGGCAGGAATTCCAGCCCCAGGAGCATCCCAGGAATTCCTTCTGGAGCCAGAACTGCACAGGCTGACCCAGCTGGGAATACTGGGCAGGAATTCCAGCCCCAGGAGCATCCCAGGGATGTGCTGGAGCCATAAACTGCACAGGCTGATCCAACTGGGAATGCTGGGCAGGAATTCCAGCCCCAGGAGCATCGCAAGGACCTGCTGGAGCCAGAACTCCACAGGCTGAGCCAGCTGAGAATGCTGGGCAGGAATTCCAGGCCCAGGAGCATCCCAGGAATGTGCTGGAGCCAGAACGGAACAGGCTGAGCCAGCTGGGAATGCTGGGCAGGAATTCCAGCCCCAGGAGCATCCCAGGGATGTGCTGGAGCCATAAACTGCACAGGCTGATCCAGCTGGGAATGCTGGGCAGGAATTCCAGACCCAGGAGCATCCCAAGGACCTGCTGGAGCCAGAACTGAACAGGCTGAGCCAGCTGGGAATGCTGGGCAGGAATTCCAGCCCCAGGAGCATCCCAAGGACCTGCTGGCTCAAGGCAAGGGCTGACTCCAGGACATGGAGCTGCCCCCCAAGGAGACACTCCAGGAGATCAAACCCCCCCTGTTTGCTGCTCACAGAAAGCTCAGGCAGAGGGAAAATTGAGGGAAATAAAGACAATTTCCAGCCCCACCAACCTGAGAGAGGGGAGGGAGAGTCCAGCTGGACTGGAAAGAGCTGCACCCTTGGATGGCCCTGGCAGGTGAAGCAGCAAGAGCTGGATGAGGCCTGTGGAGCTCCAAGGAACCCAAAGAGGCCAAGATTCCAAGCTGTGCTCCAAGGATTTCATCCCACCATGGGGAACAGACACAGGTCAAGCCTTGAGAGGGGTTTCCTGGCACTCTCCTGGAGGGAAATGCAGCACAGCAGCATTTCCAGAGGGCAGGGGGGTGGTAAAATCCAAGCCTTGGTGCCAGGGGGATAAGGAGGGTTATGTCGGATGCCCCCAGGGAAGGGCTGGCTCAAGGACAAGGAGCTGCCACCCAAGGAGACACTCCAGGAGATCAAACCCCCCCTGTTTGCTGCTCACAGAAAGCTCAGGCAGAGGGAAAACTGAGGGAAATAAAGACAATTTCCAGCCCCACCAACCTGAGAGAGGGGAGGGAGAGTCCAGTTGCTGCACCAGCTGTGGCAGAGGCAGCTCCACCTTGTCCTCCTCCGGCCCCCACCGGCTCTTCCTCTTCTTCTTGGTGGTCCCTGGGGCAGCCGTGGGGGTGGAGGGGACTGAGGGGTCTGGGGGGGTCGTGGAGGAGGAGGAGGAGGGAGAGGGCGAGGAGGAAGGCACAGCAAGGGGTGGGGGCACTGCCAGGGGCACGGGAAGAGGGGCGGGAATGGGCACAGGGAGGGGCAGAGGGGCAGGAATGGGCACGGGGAGGGGCAGAGGGGAGGGCAGGGGTGGGAAGCACAGGGGGGATGGAGAAGCCTCAGGGCTGGTTTTCCTTTTCAGGCCATGCTCTCCAGGGAAAGGGGCACAGCCAGGGCTGCCCTTGGCCTTCTGGAACTCCTCCAGCTTCTGCCTGTAATATTTGTAGCCTTTGCTGTTTGGCTCATATAAAAACCTACAAAAAAAAACAAAGCACAAAAGGAGAAAGTTCAGCCACACACAGGGCTGGGATCAGCAGTTTGCTCCAGGATTTCCCTTCCCACGAATTCCCAGCTCTGCAGCACCATCCTGTGTGCAGCTGCAGCCACTGCAGGGCTGTCATGGAACCACAGAATGGATTGGGGTGGAAAAGCCCTCCGAGATCATCAAGTCCAACCCTTGGTCCAAGTTTAAGCTCCACACCCCATTTTCTCCCCCAGAAAAGCCCAGTCTAAGCCCCACACCCCCTTTCTCCCCCCAGAAAAGCCCAGTCTAAGCCCCACATCCCCATTTCCCCCCAGAAAAGCCCAGTCTAAGCCCCCCACACCCCCCTTTTCCCCCCAGAAAAGCCCAGTCTAAGCCCCACTCCCCATTTTTTCCCCAGAAAAGCCCAGTCTAAGCCCCACACCCCCTTTCTCCCCCCAGAAAAGCCCAGTCTAAGCCCCACACCCCCCCCTTTCCTCCCAAAAAGCCCAGTCTAAGCCCCACACCCCCTTTTTCCCCCCCAAACCAGCCAAGTTTAAGCTCCACACCCCCTTTTCCCCCCAGAAAAGCCCAGTCTAAGCCCCCCACACCCCCTTTACCCCCTAGAAAAGCCCAGTCTAAGCCCCCCACACCCCATTTGCCCCCCAGAAAAGCCCAGTTTAAGCCCCACTCCCCATTTTTTCCCCAGAAAAGCCCAGCCTAAGCCCTCCACACCCCCTTTTCCCCCCAGAAAAGCCCAGTCTAAGCCCCCCACACCCCCTTTACCCCCTAGAAACGCCCAGTCTAAGCCCCCACACCCCCTTTTCCCCCCAGAAAAGCCCAGTCTAAGCCCCCCACACCCCCTTTTCCCCCCAGAAAAGCCCAGTCTAAGCCCCCCACACCCCCTTTACCCCCCAGAAAAGCCCAGTCTAAGCCCCACTTCCCACTTTTTCCCCAGAAAAGCCCAGTCTAAGCCCTCCACACTCCCTTTACCCCCCAGAAAAGCCCAGTCTAAGCCCCCCACACCCCCTTTTCCCCCCAGAAAAGCCCAGTCTAAGCCCCCCCACACCCCCTTTACCCCCCAGAAAAGCCCAGTCTAAGCCCCCCACACCCCCTTTTCCCCCTAGAAAAGCCCAGTCTAAGCCCCCCACACCCCCTTTTCCCCCCAGAAAAGCCCAGTCTAAGCCCCACTTCCCATTTTTTCCCCAGAAAAGCCCAGTCTAAGCCCCACACTTTCTTATTTTTCCTACAAACCCCCCCAAACCAGCCAAATTTAAGCCCCACACTCCTTTCCCCCCCAGAAAAGCCCAGTCTAAGCCCCCCACACCCCATTTTCCCCCCAGAAAAGCCCAGTCTAAGCCCCCCACACCCCCTTTCCCCCCCAGAAAAGCCCAGTCTAAGCCCCCCACACCCCCTTTTCCCCCCAGAAAAACCCAGTCTAAGCCCCCCACACCCCATTTTCCCCCCAGAAAAGCCCAGTCTAAGCCCCCCACACCCCCTTTTCCCCCCAGAAAAGCCCAGTCTAAGCCCCCCACACCCCCTTTTCCCCCCAGAAAAGCCCAGTCTAAGCCCCCCACACCCCATTTGCCCCCCAGAAAAGCCCAGCCTAAGCCCCCACACCCCATTTGCACCCCAGAAAAGCCCAGTTTAAACCCCACACTCCATTTTCCCCCCAGAAAAGCCCAGTCTAAGCCCCCCACACCCCCTTTACCCCCCAGAAAAGCCCAGTCTAAGCCCCCCACACCCCCTTTTCCCCCCAGAAAAGCCCAGTCTAAGCCCCCCACACCCCCTTTACCCCCCAGAAAAGCCCAGTCTAAGCCCCCCACACCCCCTTTTCCCCCCAGAAAAGCCCAGTCTAAGCCCCCCACACCCCCCATTGCCCCCCAAACCCAGCAGGCTGTGCCCACCTGAAGGCAGGGCTGTCCCTGTGCTCCTGCAGGGCCTCGGCCTCCCCCTCTGGGCCCTGCTCTGCCACAGCCTGGGCCAGTCTCTCCGCCGATCTCTTGGTCTCTTCGTCGGCTGGGGGTGAAACTTTAAGCAGGTTGTGAGTGCTGGGCCCAGCTCAGCCAGCACAGCCAAAGCCTGCCCTGCTCTAAGGACCCCCCAGGGCAGAACAGACCAGGGCAAAGCGGGGGTTTGGTGGGCACGGGGGGCACAGAGAGAGAGAGAGAGAGAGACACGTTGTACGGCCCGAACTGCCCCCGAGCGGCTGCACCTGAGCCGGGCACTGCCCGGGGGTTACACCCTCAGGATTCCCAAATTCCAGTTTCCCTGTGCCAGGCACTGCCCGGGAGTTACACCCTCAGGATCATTCCCAAATTCCAGTTTCCCTGTGCTGGGCACTGCCCGGGAGTTACACCCTCAGGATCATTCCCAAATTCCAGTTTCCTCTTTCCCTGTCCCGGGCACTGCCCGGGAGTTACACCCTGAGGATTCCCAAATTCCAGTTTCCCTGTGCCAGGCACTGCCCGGGGGTTACACCCTCAGGATTCCCAAATTCCAGTTTCCCTGTGCCGGGCACTGCCCGGGGGTTACACCCTCAGGATTCCCAAATTCCAGTTTCCCTGTGCCAGGCACTGCCCGGGAGTTACACCCTCAGGATTCCCAAATTCCAGTTTCCCTGTGCTGGGCACTGCCCGGGAGTTACACCCTCAGGATTCCCAAATTCCAGTTTCCCTGAGCCGGGCACTGCCCGGGGGTTACACCCTCAGGATTCCCAAATTCCAGTTTCCCTGTGCCGGGCACTGCCCGGGGGTTACACCCTCAGGATCATTCCCAAATTCCAGTTTCCCTGTGCCAGGCACTGCCCGGGGGTTACACCCTCAGGATTATTCCCAAATTCCAGTTTCCCTGTGCTGGGCACTGCCCGGGGGTTACACCCTCAGGATTATTCCCAAATTCCAGTTTCCCTGTGCCAGGCATTTTTTTCCATGGAATTCCATCCCTCAGGATTATCCCTAATTTCCACTTTTCCCTGTGCCAGGCATTTTTCCATAAAATTCCACCCCTCAGGAATTTCCCTCCTTAACCCCTTTTTCCCCCTTGAAGTACCCAGGAAAAATGGGAAAACCTCTGGAAAATCCACCAACCCCCCAATCCCAGGAAATTCCCCAGGGAATAATCCCAATCCTCCCCTGGCTGTTCCAGCCTCATCCCAAGGCTCTGAGCATGGAATTCCCAGGAAAAAAATTTATATAAGGAACAAGGAAATAATTCCAGGAGCCTTCACAGCCACCAAAAAAATCACCCAATCCTGCTGGAATTATTCCCTCCATTCCAAGGATTTGTATCCCAAAGGAAACAGCAGCAAAAATGGGAATTATGGTAAAAACTCAAGGAAATTATTTCCATTTAGAAGAAAAAAATAATTAAAAAAGGCCTTTCCTACATTGTATTTTCAGGGAGAATTATTTCAGTTAAATTGAAATATTCTGGAGAACTGCAAGGAAAATTTTTTTCCCAAAAACATGGAATGTTTGGGGGGAAAAAAAAAAAATCCCCTTTTTAGCCCCAAAATTGACTCCACTGTGGTGGTTTTGTCACCACCTCCTTCTATCCTTAAAATATTCTTTACAAACAGCAGATTAAAAGCAAAAAATCCTCCAAAAATAAAACCCCCAACCCAGTCCCAGGCAACAAATAAATGAAAATTGAAGTTTGTGCAGCTCATTTTTCCCAGTGGGAATTACCTTTGTGGGAAGAGGATCCCTGAGAACTTTCATTCTCTTTCTTTATTTCTGCCACTTTCTTTCTGTAGTAAAGGAAATCTCTGCTGTTCTTATCGTGCAAAAACCTGGAGATGGAGGGAAAAAACAGGAAATAAACACCTTGGATTAGGAATAATTCTGTAAATGTTGATAATCTGGGGGAGAAAGTGGTGAAATTCCAAGTGGAAATGGATGAATTATCCAATAAATTGTCATGGAGTCCTGGAATGGTTTGGGTTGGGAGGGACCTGGAGGATCATCCAGTGGGTCCCACCTGTCAGAGGCTTAAAAACTTTGGAAATAAGGGATGTGGAATCATGGAATGGTTGGGAAGGACCTGGAGGATCATCCAGTGAGTCCCACCTGTCAGAGGCTTAAAAACTTTGGAAATAAGGGATGTGGAATCATGGAATGGTTGGGAAGGACCTGGAGGATCATCCAGTGAGTCCCACCTGTCAGAGGCTTAAAAACTTTGGAAATAAGGGATGTGGAATCATGGAATGGTTGGGAAGGACCTGGAGGATCATCCATTGGGTCCCACCTATCAGAGGTTTAAAAACTTTGGAAATAAGGGATGTGGAATCATGGAATGGTTGGGAAGGACCTGGAGGATCATCCATTGAGTCCCACCTGTCAGAGGCTTAAAACCCTTTGGAAATAAGGGATGTGGAATCATGGAATGGTTGGGAGGGACCTGGAGGATCATCCATTGGGTCCCACCTGTCAGAGGCTTAAAACCCTTTGGAAATAAGGGATGTGGAATCATGGAATGGTTGGGAAGGACCTGGAAGATCATCCATTGCTGGTGAGACTCCTCTTGGTGTCACTGACACCTGTCAGAGACTTAAAACCCTTTGGAAATAAGGGATGTGGAATCATGGAATGGTTGGGAAGGACCTGGAAGATCATCCATTGCTGGTGAGACTCCTCTTGGTGTCACTGACACCTGTCAGAGGCTTAAAATCCTTGGAAATAAGGGATGTGGAATCATGGAATGGTTGGGAAGGACCTGGAGAATCATCCATTGGGTCCCACCTGTCAGAGGCTTAAAACCCTTTGGAAATAAGGGATGTGGAATCATGGAATGGTTGGGAGGGACCTGGGGATCATCCATTGGGTCCTCTGGTGTCACTGACACTTCTCACAGGCTTAAAATCCTTTGGAAATAAGGGGTGTGGAATCATGGAATGGTTGGGAGGGACCTGGAAGATCATCCATTGTGTCCCACCTGTCAGAGGCTTAAAACCCTTTGGAAATAAGGGATGTGGAATCATGGAATGGTTGGGAGGGACCTGGGGATCATCTATTGGGTCCTCTGGTGTCACTAACACTTCTCAGAGGTTTAATACCCTTTGGAAATCAGATCCCAGAATCCCAGAATGGTTTGGCCCAAAAGCCCATCCCATCCCATCCCACCCCACCATGGGCAGGGACACCTCCCACCATCCCAGGCTGCTCCAACCTGACCTTGGCCACTTCCAGGGGCTGGGAATGCCCAACCAAGAGGAATCCCAACGAACCCAAACACCACCATTTCCTCCTGCCGCCTTTCCCTCGGGAATGCTCCTCCCACACTTACGAAAAAGCTGGATTGTCCTTGTAGTTCTCCATGGCAAGCTTCTCCAACTCTGGACCCCCTTCAGCCACGAACCTGGCCAGCTTTTCCACCACATCCCGGGTCTCCGGGTCCTCTGGGGGTAAAACTTTAAGCAGGCTGTCAGTACTGGGGTTCAATCACACACCACACAGGCAATTACTGCTAAAAACCACGGAGGCAGAAGGGGGTGGGGAGAGAAAAGGTCAGATCCAAGGTGTGCACAGCTGGAGAAATCCCAATTCCCAACTCACTGGCTTCGGGTTGGATGGGTGGTTCCTACGAGGAAAAGCCCAAGGGTTGGAACCTGGGATGGTTTGGGTTGGGAGGGACCTGGAGGATCATCCATTGGCTCCCTTGGTGTCACTGACACCTGTCAGAGACTTAAAACCCTTTGGAAATAAGGGGTGTGGAATCATGGAATGGTTGGGAGGGACCTGGAGGATCATCCATTGGGTCCCACCTGTCAGAGGCTTAAAACCCTTTGGAAATAAGGGATGTGGAATCATGGAATGGTTGGGAAGGACCTGGAGGGTCATCCAGTGGGTCCTCTGGTGTCATTGACACCTGTCAGAGGCTTAACACCCTTTGGAAATAAGGGATGTGGAATCATGGAATGGTTGGGAGGGACCTGGAGGATCATCCATTGGGTCCTCTGGTGTCATTGACACCTGTCAGAGGCTCAAAACCCTTTGGAAATCAGATCCCAGAATCCTGGAATGGTTTGGGTTGGAAAGCACCTGGAGGATCATCCATTGGGTCCCATCTGTCAGAGGCTTAAAACCCTTTGGAAATAAGGGATGTGGAATCATGGAATGGTTGGGAGGGACCTGGAGGGTCATCCATGGGGTCCTCTGGTGTCACTGACACCTGTCAGAGGCTTAAAACCCTTTGGAAATCCCAGAATTCCAGAATGATTTGGCTGGTGCTCCTGCATCCCAACCCATGGAGCACAGGTCCCTAATTGAATCCTTATCCCAGGATTGGTGCTCCTGAATCCCAAATGATGGAGCACAGGCAGGCACTGACCTTTGATTCCCTGTCCCTCCATCCAACCCAATCCTGGGATTGGTGCTCCTGCATCCCAAACCATGGAGCACAGGGAGCCACTGACCTTTGATTCCCTGTCCCTCCACCCAACATTATCCTGGGATTGGTGCTCCTGCATCCCAATCCATGGAGCAAAGGGAATCACTGACCTTTGATCTGCAGCCACTGCTCTTAGTGCTGTCCCTACACCAAGACTTATCCCAGGATTGTTGCTCCTGCATCCCAATCCATGGAGCACAGGGAATCACTGACCTTTGATCTGCAGCCACTGCTCATCGTCCTGTTCCTACACCAAGACTTATCCCAGGATTGGTGCTCCTGCATCCCAACCCACGGAGCACAGGGAGCCTCTGACCTTTGACTCCCTGTCCCTACATCCAACCCAATCCTGGGATTCGTGCTCCTGCATCCCAAATGATGGAGCACAGGGAGCCATTGACCTTTGATTCCCTGTCCCTCCATCCAACCCAGTCCTGGGATTGGTGCTCCTGCATCCCAACCCATGGAGCACAGGAAGCCACTGACCTTTGATCTGCAGCCACTGCTCGTAGTCCTGTCCCTACATCAAGACTTATTCCAGGACTGGTGCTCCTGCATCCCAACCCATGGAGCACAGGGAGCCTCTGACCTTTGATCTGCAGCCACTGCTCGTAGTCCTGTCCCTACATCAAGACTTATTCCAGGACTGGTGCTCCTGCATCCCAACCCATGGAGCACAGGTCCTTACATGGACAGCCAATCCTGGGATTGGTGGTCCTGCATCCCAACCCATGGAGCAAAGGGAATCACTGACCTTTGATCTGCAGCCACTGCTCATAGTCCTGTCCCTACATCAAGTCTTATCCCAGGATTGGTTCTCCTGCATCCCAAATGATGGAGCACAGGCAGGCACTGACCTTTGATTCCCTGTCCCTCCATCCAACCCAATCCTGGGATTGGTGCTCCTGCATCCCAGATGATGGAGCACAGGGAGCCACTGACCTTTGATCTGCAGCCACTGGTCACAATCCTGTCCCTACATCCAATCTTATTCCAGGATTGGTGCTCCTGCATCCCAACCCATGGGGCACAGGTCCTTACATGGACAGCCAATCCTGGGATTGGTGCTCCTGCATCCCAGATGATGGAGCACAGGGAGCCACTGACCTTTGATTCCCTGTCCCTCCATCCAACCCAATGCTGGGATTGGTGCTCCTGCATCCCAACCCATGGAGCACAGGTCCTTACATGGACAGCCAATGCTGGGATTGGTGCTCCTGCATCCCAACCCACGGAGCACAGGTCCTTACATGGACAGCCAATGCTGGGATTGGTGCTCCTGCATCCCAGCTGATGGAGCACAGGGAGCCACTGACCTTTGATCTCCAGCCACTGCTCATAGTCCTCGTCGTCGTCGTCGTCGTCGTCGGGGCTCTGGAAGACGCGCGCCAGGGGCCGGGCGGGGCCGGGCCGGGGCAGGCTCAGGCTCCGAGCCTGCACCAACATCCGGCTCAGCAGCTGCCGCTTCCCCACCGGGCGCTTCCCGGGGCACGGAGCGGGCACGGAGCCAGCGCCGGAGCTGGGGGGCGGCTCTGTGGGGAGAGGGGACACAACCCAGGGTCAGGGAATGGGAATGGGAACGGCTCAGGGAATGGGAACAGCGCAGGGAATGGGAACTGATCAGGGAACGGGAACGGCTCAAGGAATGGGAACGGCTCAAGGAATGGGAACGGCTCAAGGAATGGGAACGGCTCAGGGAATAATGGGAACTGCTCAGGGAATCGGGAACCGATCAGGGAATCGGGAACCGATCAGGGAATAATGGGAACTGCCCAGGGAATGAGAACGGCTCAGGGAATTGGGAACTGCCCAGGGAATCGGGAACTGCTCAGGGAATCGGGAACTGCCCAGGGAATCGGGAACTGCTCAGGGAATCGGGAACTGCCCAGGGAATCGGGAACTGCCCAGGGAATCGGGAACTGCCCAGGGAATTGGGAACTGCTCAGGGAATCGGGAACTGCCCAGGGAATCGGGAACTGCCCAGGGAATCGGGAACTGCCCAGGGAATCGAGAATTGCCCAGGGAATGAGAACGGCTCAGGGAATTGGGAACTGCTCAGGGAATCGGGAACTGCCCAGGGAATCGGGAACTGCCCAGGGAATCGGGAACTGCCCAGGGAATCGAGAATTGCCCAGGGAATTGGGAACTGCTCAGGGAATCGGGAACTGCCCAGGGAATCGGGAACTGCCCAGGGAATCGGGAACTGCCCAGGGAATCAGCAGGAAAGGGGCCAATGTGGTGTGTAATTACAGGGAATTTAATGGTTTGGTGAAGGGATTCAATCGAAGGAGTGGGAATGAGTTTAATGGAATGGGAATGAGAGGGGGTTTAAAGGAATGGGAGGCAGTTTAATGGAATTGGAATGGGAGGAGATTTAAAGGAATGGGAATGGGAGGAATCTCATTTAAAGAGAGATTCGAGCTGGAAGCAAAACTCACAATGGAGTGAAAAGAAAGAGGGAAACCCTTCCCAGAGCACCCCAAATCCAGGGATTTAGAACTTCCCAGCAGGGATTTAAGCAGGAGCAGGGACCCCCCAGCGTCTGGAGCCCTCCTGGAGCTCAGGATGGACTCACCAGCACTGGACTTTTCCTGCTGGAGCTTCAGGAACTGCTGCAGGAAACTCCCATCGTTCACAAACTTGTTGGACACGGAGGTGTCGCCTTCGGCTCCGTCGTCACTGGAGCGGGAGGGAAAAGCAGGAGATGGAGCTCAGGAGCCTCCCCAGCCCCTCCCACACTGGGATTTTGGGGCTGGAAATGGGATACACCCCAGGAATTCTGAATATTTCTCATCTAACACTGAGAATGCTCCCAATCCCACCAATTAGACCAATCTCACTCCAATCCCACCAACCAAACCAATCCCACCAATTAGACCAGTCCCAGACCAATCCCACTGATCAGACCAATCCCAGCCCAATCCCACCAACTAAACCAATCCCAGACCAATCCCACCAATTAGATCAATCCCACCCCAATCCCACCAACCAAACCAATCCCACTGATCAGACCAATCCCAGCTCAATCCCACCAACTAAACCAATCCCAGACCAATCCCACCAATTAGATCAATCCCACCCCAATCCCACCAACTAAACCAATACCATTCCAATCCCATCCCAAACCCACCAATTAGCCCAATCCCATCCCAACCCCACTGATCAGACCAACACCCCCCAAGTCCACACCAACTAAACCAATCCCAGCCCAGTCTCAACTAAACCAATCCCAGTCCAATCCCACCAACTGAACCAATCCCACCCCAATCCCACCAACTGAACCAATCTCACCCCAATCCCACCAGCTAAACCAATCCCACCAGCTAAACCAATCCCACTCCAATCCCACCAACTAAACCAATCCCACCAATTAGACCAATCCCACCAACTGAACCAATCCCACCCCAATCCCCCCAACTAAACCAATCCCACCCCAATCCCACCAACTAAACCAATCCCACCAACTAAACCAATCCCACCAACTAAACCAATCCCACCCCAATCCCCCCAACTAAACCAATCCCACCAGCTAAACCAATCCCATCCCAATCCCACCGACTAAACCAATCCCACCCCAATCCCACCAACTAAACCAATCCCACCAATTAGACCAATCCCACCAATTAGACCAATCCCACCAATTAGACCAATCCCACTCCAACCCCACCAACTAAACCAATCCCACCAATTAGACCAATCCCACCAATTAGACCAATCCCACCAACTAAACCAATCCCACCCCAATCCCACCAACTGAACCAATCCCACCAATTAGACCAATCCCACCTCAATCCCACTGATCAGACCAATTCCAGCCTGATCCCACCAACTAAACCAATCCCACCCCAATCCCACCAACTAAACCAATCCCACCCCAATCCCACCAACTAAACCAATCCCACCCCAATCCCACCAACTAAACCAATCCCACCCCAATCCCACCAACTAAACCAATCCCAGCCCAATCCCACCAACTAAACCAATCCCACCCCAATCCCACCAACTAAACCAATCCTATCCCATTCCCACCAACTAAACCAATCCCACCAACTAAACCAATCCCATCCCAATCTCACAGACTAAACCAATCCCACCAACTAAACCAATCCCAACCCAATCCCACTGATCAAACCAATCCCACTCCAATTCCACCAACTAAACCAATCCCAGCCCAATCTCACCAATTAGATCAATCCCACCAACTAAACCAATCCCACCAATTAGACCAATCCCACCAACTGAACCAATCCCACCCCAATCCCCCCAACTAAACCAATCCCACCCCAATCCCACCAACTAAACCAATCCCACCAACTAAACCAATCCCACCAACTAAACCAATCCCACCCCAATCCCCCCAACTAAACCAATCCCACCAGCTAAACCAATCCCATCCCAATCCCACCGACTAAACCAATCCCACCCCAATCCCACCAACTAAACCAATCCCACCAATTAGACCAATCCCACCAATTAGACCAATCCCACCAATTAGACCAATCCCACTCCAACCCCACCAACTAAACCAATCCCACCAATTAGACCAATCCCACCAATTAGACCAATCCCACCAACTAAACCAATCCCACCCCAATCCCACCAACTGAACCAATCCCACCAATTAGACCAATCCCACCTCAATCCCACTGATCAGACCAATTCCAGCCTGATCCCACCAACTAAACCAATCCCACCCCAATCCCACCAACTAAACCAATCCCACCCCAATCCCACCAACTAAACCAATCCCACCCCAATCCCACCAACTAAACCAATCCCACCCCAATCCCACCAACTAAACCAATCCCAGCCCAATCCCACCAACTAAACCAATCCCACCCCAATCCCACCAACTAAACCAATCCTATCCCATTCCCACCAACTAAACCAATCCCACCAACTAAACCAATCCCATCCCAATCTCACAGACTAAACCAATCCCACCAACTAAACCAATCCCAACCCAATCCCACTGATCAAACCAATCCCACTCCAATTCCACCAACTAAACCAATCCCAGCCCAATCTCACCAATTAGATCAATCCCACCAACTAAACCAATCCCACTCCAACATCACCAACTAAACCAATCCCAACCCAACCCCACCAACTAAACCAATCCCACCAATTAGACCAATCCCACCAGCTAAACCAATCCCAACCCAATCCCACCGACTAAACCAATCCCACCAACTAAACCAATCCCACCCCAATCCCACCAACTAAACCAATCCCACCAGCTAAACCAATCCCACTCCAATCCCACCAACTAAACCAATCCCACCCCAATCCCACCAACTAAACCAATCCCACCAATTAGACCAATCCCACCAATTAGACCAATCCCACCAATTAGACCAATCCCACTCCAATCCCACCAACCAAACCAATCCCAGCCCAATCCCACCAACTAAACCAATCCCACTCCAACCCCACCAACTGAACCAAACCCACCAATTAGACCAATCCCACCTCAATCCCACTGATCAGACCAATTCCAGCCTGATCCCACCAACTAAACCAATCCCACTCCAATCCCACCAACTAAATCAATCCCACTCCAATCCCACCAACTAAACCAATCCCACCCCAATCCCACCAACTAAACCAATCCCAGCCCAATCTCACCAATTAGATCAATCCCACCAGCTAAACCAATCCCACCCCAATCCCACCAACTAAACCAATCCCAGCCCAATCTCACCAATTAGATCAATCCCACCAACTAAACCAATCCCACCCCAATCCCACCAACTAAACCAATCCCAGCCCAATCTCACCAATTAGATCAATCCCACCAACTAAACCAATCCCACTCCAATCCCACCAACTAAACCAATCCCACCAACTAAACCAATCCCACCCCAATCCCACCAACTAAACCAATCCCACCCCAATCCCACCAACTGAACCAATCCTATCCCATTCCCACCAACTAAACCAATCCCACCAACTAAACCAATCCCAGCCCAATCTCACCAATTAGATCAATCCCACCAACTAAACCAATCCCACTCCAACCCCACCAACTAAACCAATCCCAGCGCTCTCCCACGGCCGCCCCCTTCCCTTCCCAGCCATCCCCCATTCCCGGGCTCACTCTGCCAGCCGCGGGCCGGGCGCGGTGCCGGGGCCGTGCCGGTTCTGCCGCTGCAGCCGCTCCTCGATCTCGCGCTTCTTCTGCGCGATCAGCTCCTCCTGCTGCAGGATGTTCACGCTGGACTTGGCGGCCTTGGACTGGGACACGCCGAACCAGCGGCTCGCCTTGCCTGGGAAAACCGGGAATTAGGGGGGACAGCCCTGGGGGAACCGGGAATTAGGGGGGACATCCTGAACCAGCAGCTCGCCTTGCCTGGGAAAACCGGGAATTAGGGGGGACAGACCTGGGGGAACCAGGAATTAGGGGAGACAGCCCTGGGGGAACCGGGAATTAGGGGAGACAGCACTGGGGAAACCGGGAATTCAGGCGGACAGCCCTGGGGAAACTGGGAATTAGGGGGGACAGCCCCGGGAAACCAGGAATTAGGGGGGACATACCCGGGGGAAACCGGGAATTAGGGGGGACACCCTGAACCAGCGGCTTGCCTTGCCTGGGAAAACCGGGAATTAGGGGGAACAGACCTCTGGGAAACTGGGAATTAGGGGGGACAGCCCGGGGGAAACCGGGAATTAGGGGAGACAGCCCTGGGGGAAACCGGGAATTAGGGGGGACAGCCCTGGGGGAAACCGGGAATTAGGAGGGACAGCCCTGGGGGAAACCGGGAATTAGGGGGGACAGCCCTCTGGGAAAACTGGGAATTAGGGAGGGACATCCTGAACCAGCGGCTTGCCTTGCCTGGGAAACCGGGAATTAGGGGAGACAGCCCCGGGGGAAACCAGGAATTAGGGGGGACAGCCCTCTGGGAAAACTGGGAATTAGGGGGGACAGCCCTGTGGGAAACCGGGAATTAGGGGGGACAGCCCTCTGGGAAAACTGGGAATTAGGGGGGACAGCCCTCTGGGAAAACTGGGAATTAGGGGGGACAGCCCTGGGGGAAACCGGGAATTAGGGGGGAGAGCCCTGGGGAAACCGGGAATTAGGGGGGACATCCTGAACCAGCAGCTTGCCTTGCCTGGGAAAACCAGGAATTAGGGGGGACAGCCCTGGGAAAACCGGGAATTAGGGGGGACAGCCCTCTGGGAAACCGGGAATTAGGGGAGACAGCCCTCTGGGAAACCGGGAATTAGGGGAGACAGCCCTCTGGGAAACCGGGAATTAGGGGGGACAGCCCTCTGGGAAACCGGGAATTAGGGGGGACAGCCCTGGGGGAAATTGGGAATTAGGGGGGACAGCCCTGGGGAAACCGGGAATTAGGGGAGACAGCCCTGGGGGAAACCTGGAATTAGGGGGGACAGCCCTGGGGAAACCGGGAATTAGGGGGGACAGCCCTGGGGAACCGGGAATTAGGGGGGACATCCTGAACCAGCGGCTTGCCTTGCCTGGGAAAACCGGGAATTAGGGGAGACAGACCTGGGGGAAACCGGGAATTAGGGGAGACAGCCCTGGGGAAACCGGGAATTAGGGGAGACAGCCCTGGGGAAACCGGGAATTAGGGGGGACAGCCCTCTGGGAAACTGGGAATTAGGGGAGACAGCCCTCTGGGAAACTGGGAATTAGGGGAGACAGCGCTGGGGGAAACCGGGAATTAGGGGGGACAGCCCTCTGGGAAACCGGGAATTAGGGGGGACAGCCCTGGGAAACCGGGAATTAGGGGAGACAGCCCTCTGGGAAAACTGGGAATTAGGGAGGGACATCCTGAACCAGCGGCTCGCCTTGCCTGGGAAACCGGGAATTAGGGGGGACAACCCTGGGGAAAACCGGGAATTAGGGGGGACAGCCCTGGGGAAACCGGGAATTAGGGGGGACAGCCCTGTAGGTAACTGGGAATTAGGGGGGACATCCCGAACCACCGGCTCACCTTCCCTAAGGAAAACTGGGAATTAGGGGCGGGACAGGCCTGGGGGAAACTGGGAATTAAGGGGTAGATCCCTGTGGGAAACTGGGAATTAGGGGGGACATCCCTGTAGGGAACTGGGAATGGTGGGGGGGATCCCAAACCAGCAGCTCACCTTCCCTGGGGGAAACTGGGAATTAGGGGGGACAGCCCTGGGGAAACCGGGAATTAGGGGGGACAGCCCTGGGGAAACCGGGAATTAGGGGGGACATCCTGAACCAGCAGCTCGCCTTGCCTGGGGAAACCGGGAATTAGGGGGGACAGCCCTGGGGAAACCGGGAATTAGGGGGGACAGCCCTGTGGGGAACTGGGAATTAGGGGGGACAGCCCTCTGGGAAAACTGGGAATGACAGGGGACATCCTGAACCAGCGGCTCGGCTTCCCTGTGGGAAAACGGGGAGGGAGGGAAGGAAACCAGCGGGGGGAATTCGGCGAGGGACCATCGGGCGGCACCGGGTGGGGACGGACGGACGGACGGACGGAGGGAGGGAGGGAGGGACAGCCCCGGGGGGAATTCGGCGGGGCGGGGCCGGGCCGGGCCGGGCCGTACCTGGAGCATCCCTGTGGTTGTCCATCTTGGAGTCCCTTTCCCATCGCGCCCCGCGCGGGACGCGCCGCGCGCGCCGCCGGCGCCGGGGCCGCAAAGGCTGATGGGAGTTGTAGTCCCGCCGCATTAACGGGTTGATTAAACACCGCTCGTTAATTGGCCGAAGGCAGGAGGCGGTGGGGAATAAGGGAGAAATAGGGAGAGCTCGGAGCTTTGCTGAAATGAGTGGGAGGGGCTTCAGCGGACAGGGGCGGGGGGAGAAATGTTCTGTTCTTCTATTCTATTCTATTCTATTCTATTCTATTCTATTCTATTCTAATTTATTCTATGCTATTCTATTCTATTGTAATTTATTCTATTTTATTCTTTTCTATTCCTAATTTTTTAAATTCTATTCTATTCTAATCTAATTTATTCTATTATATTCTAATTTATTCTGTTCTATTCTATTCCTAATTTATTCAATTCTATTCTATTGTAATCTAATTTATTCTATTCTATTCTATTTTATTCTAATTTATTCTATGCTATTCTATGCTATTCTATTCTAATTTATTCTATTTTATTCTATTCTAATTTATTCTATTTTATTCTATTCTAATTTATTCTATTTTATTTAATTCTACTCTATTGTAATCTAATTTATTCTATTCTATTCTATTCTAATTTATTCAGTTCTATTTTATTCTAATCTAATCTATTCTATTCTAATCTAATTTATTCTAGTCTTTTCAAATTTCTTCTATTCTAATATATTCTAATTTATTCTAATTTATTCAATGCTATTCTATTGTAATCTAATTTATTGTATTTTATTTTATTTTATTCTATTCTATTCCATTCTATTCTAATTTATTCTATTCTAGTCTATTCTATTGTGATCTATTGTATTCTAATATATTCCAATTTGTTCTATTCTATTCTAATTTATTCTATTTTATTCCATTCTATTCCTAATTTATTTAATTCTATTCTATTCTAATCTAATTTATTCTGTTCTATTCTATTCCTAATTTAGTCAATTCTATTCTATTGTGAGCTAATTAATTCTATTCTATTCTAATTTATTCAATTCTATTTTATTCTAATCTAATTTATTCTATTCTATTCAAATCTATTCTATTCTAATATATTCTAATTTATTCTAATTTATTCTATTCTAATTTATTCTATTGTATTCTAATTTATTCAATTCTATTCTATTGTAAACGAATTTATTCTATTCCAATCTATTCTAATTTATTCTATTCTATTGCAATCTAATTTATTGTATTTTATTCTATTCTATTCCTAATTTATTCTATTCTAATATATTCAAATTTATTCTATTCTGGTCTAATTTATTCTGTTCTATTCTAATTTATTCTATTTTATTCTATTATATATTTTTATTATATATTATATAGCAGGCAGTAAATAATTCACATGGTGTATGTTATATATATATTTATGTATATATATAAAATTTATACTGCATAATATGTAATACAATAAGCAAATACAAAAATGTAAATACGTAGAATTAATATGTCTTAATATATATAATACAGGGATAAAAATAAAAAATAGATGAAAAATATACATACAATATATATAAATACATAATATATATATAAATATATAAAATATATTAAAAATATAGATAAAATATAGATAAAAACATACATAAAATCTATATGAAATATATATAAAATATATAAAGATGTATATAAAATATGTAAAAACGTATATAAAATATATAAAATAGATGTAAAAATACATAAAATATATAAAAAATATATATCAAATATATATAATATATAAAATATAGATAACATATGTATAACATATATATTATATGTAATATATATGTAGAACATATATAATATATATAAAAACATATAATATATAAAAATACATATATAGAATATATACAATATATACAAAATATATATAATATATATATAAAAATATACATGGAATACATATAATATATATAAAATATACATAAAATAAACATGAAATATACATGAAATATGTATAAAACATATAAAAATGTATATAAAATATAAATAAAGTATATAAAACCATACTTAATATATATAAAATATATAAAAATGTTTAAAAATATATAAAAATATATGCAAAAATATAAAATATACATAAAATATTTATGAAATATATATAAAATATATAAAATATATAGAAATATATAAAATATATATGCAAAAATATAAAATATACATTAAAAATATATAAAGTATACATAAAATATATAAATTTATATATAATATTTAAAAATATATAAAAATATATATAATATATAAAAATATATAAAATATATATTCAAGGATATAAAATATATATGCAAAACAGGCATCTAAAATATAAAACTACGTAGAAAACATATAAAATACATATAAAATTAAAAATATATAAAAACACTGCTAAAATATAACGATATATAGAAAATATATATACAGAGACACGGGGGTCAGCCCGGCCCCTGCAGAAACTACAACTCCCATGATCCCCCGGGACCACAGAGACTACAACTCCCATGATGCCCCGCGCGCGGCCTGCCCCTCCCGCGCTGCCCCGCGCGCCCCGCCCGTGCTGTCGGCGGCCCCAAGATGGCGGCGGTGGCGGCGGGCGCGGCGGCCCCTCAGCAGCCGCCGCCGCCTCAGCAGCCGCCGCAGCCCTCGGGAGGCGGCGGGACGGGCTCTGGGGACGCCGCGGGAGCCTCGGGTGGCGCGGGAGGGGGCGGCGGAGCCGGTGGGAGCGGTGGCGGCGGGGCCGGGCCCGCCGCGGGGTCGGGGTCGGGCGGCGGCGCGGCCGCGGGCGAGTCGTGGTACCTGGCGCTGCTGGGCCTGGCCGAGCATTTCCGCACGTCCAGCCCGCCCAAGGTGCGGCTGTGCGTGCACTGCCTGCAGGCCGTGCTGCCCCGCAAGCCCCCGGCCCGAATGGAGGCCCGAACGCACCTCCAGCTCGGCTCCGTCCTCTACCATCACACCCGCAACGGAGACCAGGCCCGGGGGCACCTGGAGAAGGCGGTGAGGGGGCTGGGGGGGGGTGGGAGAGCACCGGGAACAGGGAAGGGAGGGAATGGAGGGAATAGGGATGTTCCGGCACCGGGAATAGGGGCTGGAGGGAATGGGGATGGGCAACACCGGGAATAAGGATGGGAGGGAATGGAGATGGGCAGCACCTGGAATAGGGGATGGAGGGAATAGGGATGGGCAACATCGGGAATAGGGACTGGAGGGAATGGGGATATTCCGACACTGGGAATAGGGAAGGGAGGGAATGGGAGCACCTAGAATAGGGAAGGAAGGGAATGGGAGCACCTGGAATAGGGCATGGAGGAAATGGGGATGTTCTGGCATCTGGAATAGGGAAGGGAGGGAATGGGGATGGGCAACACCAGGAGTAGGAAAGGGAGGGAATGGGAGCATCTGGAATAGGGGATAGAGGGAATGGGGATGTTCTGGAACCTGGAACAGGGGATAGAGGAAATGGGAGCACCGGGAATAGGGAAGGGAGGGAATGGGGATGGGCACCACCGGGAATAGGGAAGGGAGGGAATGGGAGCACCTGGAATAGGGGATAGAGGGAATGGGAATTTCCTGGCACCTGGAATAGGGATGTTCCGGCATGTGGAATAGGGATGTTGTAGTAGCTGGAGAAGGTGGGGAGGGAGAGACAGGGGGTTCCTGGAATAGGGAAAGAAGAGAATAGGAATGTCCCAGCACCTGGAAAAGGTGGGGAGTAGAGTTGGGGGTTGGTGGGGTGGTCCTGGAATGGGTAAAGGAGGGAATGGGGATATCCCAGCACTTGGAGAAGGTGGGCAGCAGTGCTGGGAGGGACAGAGGGGGTGCGGGAGGGGGGTCCTGGCACAGGAAGGGGTCCTAGGGCAGGGCAAGGGGTGCTGGAGGGGAGTCCTGGGGAAGAGGGTCCTGGCACAGGGCAGAGGGTGCCAGGGGCAGGTTCTGACACAGGGCAGGGGGTGCTGGGGGGGTCCTGGCACAGGGCAGGGGGTGCTGGGGGGGTCCTGGCACAGGGCAGGGGGTGCTGGGGGGGTCCTGGCACAGGGCAGAGGGTGCCAGGGGCAGGTTCTGACACAGGGCAGGGGGTGCTGGGGGGGTCCTGGCACAGGGCAGGGGGTGCTGGGGGGGTCCTGGCACAGGGCAGGGGGTGCTGGGGGGGTCCTGGCACAGGGCAGAGGGTGCCAGGGGCAGGTTCTGACACAGGGCAGGGGGTGCTGGGGGGGTCCTGGCACAGGGCAGGGGGTGCTGGGGGGGTCCTGGCACAGGGCAGGGGGTGCTGGGGGGGTCCTGGCACAGGGCAGGGGGTGCCAGGGGCAGGTTCTGACACAGGGCAGGGGGTGCTGGGGGGGTCCTGGCACAGGGCCTGGGGGGAGGAGTCTTGGGGCAGGAAGGGGGTTCTGACACAGGGCCGGGGGTGCTGGGGGGGTCCTGGGGCAGGGCACGGGGTTTTGGGGGCAGGTCCTGGCCCAGGGCAGGGGTGTTGGGGGCAGGTCCTGGGGCAGGAGGGGGGGTCTTGGCACAGGGCAGGGGTGCTGGGGGGGTCCTGGCCCAGGGCAGGGAGTGCTGGGGGCAGATCCTGGCCCAGGGCAGGGGTGGTGGGGGCAGATCCTGGCCCAGGGGAGGGGGTGCTGGGCAGGTCCTGGCACAGGACAGGGGTTTGGGGGGCAGATCCTGGCCCAGGGCAGGGAGTGCTGGGGGCAGATCCTGGCCCAGGGCAGGGGTGCTGGGCAGGTCCTGGCCCAGGGCAGGGGTGCTGGGGGCAGATCCTGGCCCACGGGAGGGGTGCTGGGGGCAGATCCTGGCCCAGGGCAGGGGTGCTGGGCAGGTCCTGGCACAGGACAGGGGTTTGGGGGGCAGATCCTGGCCCAGGGCAGGGAGTGCTGGGGGCAGATCCTGGCCCAGGGCAGGGAGTGCTGGGGGCAGATCCTGGCCCAGGGCAGGGGTGCTGGGGGCAGATCCTGGCCCAGGGCAGGGGTGCTGGGGGGCTCCCAGTGGGTGCTGGTCCCAGGCTGATCCCTGTTTTCCCTTGCAGTGGCTGATCTCCCAGCAAATATCCTTTTCCTGCCTGATCCACCCTGCTGGGTGGGAGCTGATCCAGGCAGTTCATGGCTCAGCAATGAAAAATTCCCTCTGTTTTTCCAATTTTTTCCCTCTTCTCCGCTCCCAAAGAGCCTTGAGGTGTTTGAGGAGGGAGTTAATTCTCCTTTCCAGGTGCTGAGCACAAACCACCTCCATGGAAACCCCTTGGACACCTCCAAGGACCAGAGGGTGGAGATTTCCCTGGAATTTTTAATCCCTTTTCCATCTGATTCATCACCGGGCGCTGCTTTATCAAACCCAGGTGGAAAACACCTCAAAGTCCATCCAATCCCAACTTCCCTGAGCTCTTCCTTCTGCCAGGAATTTTTTGGAGGTCTGGTTTGCCCCCAGTGTTGGTTTTTCCTTAACTCTGGGCCCAGATCCCCCAGTTTGAGGATGTGAAGTTCGAGGCAGCCAGTTTGCTGTCAGAGCTCTATTGCCAGGAGGTGAGTGGGGGCTTGGAGGGCTTTATTCCTGTTGGGAATGGGATTTCAGGGAATTCTCAGAGCTGGGGGATAAAACCAGAGGAGTTCAGCAGAGCTTTGATTGTTTTGTTGGGAAACAACAAGGGCAGGTTTTGGCCCAGCTGTTTCTTCAGGAGACACAAAGGCTGATTTGGGGGGTGGGAGGGAAGGAGATGCTTTTCCTCAGGGTTTTGGAATCATGGAATGGTTTGGGATGGAAGGACCTTCAAGTCCATCCACTCCCACCCCATCCATGGGCAGGGAGACCTCCCACCATCCCAGGTGGATCCAGCCTGGCCTTGGACACTTCCAGGGATGGAATATCCTCTGGGAAACCCATTCCAGCCCCTGCCCACCCTCCCAGCCAAGAATTCCTTCCCAATATCCCACCTATCCCTGCCCTCTGTCATTTGGAAACCATTCCCTGTGTCCTGTCCCTCCATCCCTTGGGAATGGTGTCCCCGCATCCCTTGGGAATGGTGTCCCTCCGTCCCTTGGGAATGGTGTCCCCGCATCCCTTGGGAATGGTGTCCCCGCGTCCCTTGGGAATGGTGTCCCCGCGTCCCTTGGGAATGGTGTCCCCGCGTCCCTTGGGAATTGTGTCCCCGCGTCCCTTGGGAATTGTGTCCCCGCGTCCCTTGGGAATGGTGTCCCCGCGTCCCTTGGGAATTGTGTCCCCGCGTCCCTTGGGAATTGTGTCCCCGCGTCCCTCGGGAATTGTGTCCCCGCGTCCCTCGGGAATGGTGTCCCCGCGTCCCTCGGGAATGGTGTCCCCGCGTCCCTTGGGAATGGTGTCCCCGCGTCCCTTGGGAATGGTGTCCCCGCGTCCCTTGGGAATGGTGTCCCCGCGTCCCTTGGGAATGGTGTCCCCGCGTCCCTTGGGAATGGTGTCCCCGCGTCCCTTGGGAATGGTGTCCCCGCGTCCCTTGGGAATGGTGTCCCCGCGTCCCTTGGGAATGGTGTCCCCGCGTCCCTTGGGAATGGTGTCCCCGCGTCCCTTGGGACTGGTGTCTCTCCATCCCTTTTAATTGTGTCCCTCCATCCCTTGGGAATTGTGTCTCTCCATCCTTTTAGTGGCTCCTCCAGGGCCACAGTTGGGTCCCCCCAAAGCTTCTCTTCATTCCTGTCCCTGGAGGCTTCTGCTGATTCCCTTCAAATTTATTTCCTTGGCAAGATTCTGTTTGGAATTCTGGAATGGTTTGGGTTGGAAGGACCTCAAAGCCCATCCAGTCCCACCTTCCACCATCCCAGATTGCTCCAACCTGCCCTTGGACATTCCCAGGGATGGAGCAGCCACAGCTTCTCTGGGAATCCCATTCCAGGGTCTCCCACCTTGTTTGTGCTGCTTTTCCTGCTCCAAGATTCCTCATGGGTGTGTGTTACAGAATTCCCAGGATTTCTCTGTGTGTGTTACAGAATTCCCAGGATTTCTCTGTGTGTTGCAGAATTCCCAGGATTTCCCTCTCTGTGTTACAGAATTCCCAGGATTTCCCTCACTCTCTGTGTGTTACAGAATTCCCAGGATTTCTCTCTGTGTGTTGCAGAATTCCCAGCATTTGTCTGTGTGTGTCTTACAGAATTCCCAGGATTTCCTTCACTCTGTGTGTGTGTTCCAGAATTCCCAGGATTTCTCTCCCTCTCTGTGTGTTCCAGAATTCCCAGGATTTCTTTCTGTGTGTTCCAGAATTCCCAGGATTTCCTTCACTCTGTGTGTGTGTTCCAGAATTCCCAGGATTTCTCTCCCTCTCTGTGTGTTCCAGAATTCCCAGGATTTCTCTCTGTGTGTTCCAGAATTCCCAGGATTTCTCTCCCTCTCTGTGTGTTCCAGAATTCCCAGGATTTCTCTCTGTGTGTTACAGAATTCCCAGGATTTCACACACTCTCTGTGTGTGTTACAGAATTCCCAGGATTTCACACACTCTCTGTGTGTGTTACAGAATTCCCAGGATTTCACACACTCTCTGTGTGTGTTCCAGAATTCCCAGGATTTCTCTCTGTGTGTTCCAGAATTCCCAGGATCTCTCTGTGTTCCAGAATTCCCAGCATTTCTCTCTGTGTGTTACAGAATTCCCAGCATTTCTCTCTGTGTGTTGCAGAATTCCCAGGATTTCCCTCAGTCTCTCTGTGTTCCAGAATTCCCAGGATTTCTCTCTGTGTTCCAGAATTCCCAGGATTTCTCCCTCTCTCTTCCAGAATTCCGTGGACACGGCCAAGCCGCTGCTCCGCAAGGCCATCCAGATCTCCCAGCAGACGCCCTACTGGCACTGCCGCCTGCTCTTCCAGCTGGCAGTAAGTGACAGCTGCTCCTGGGGGCCTTTTCCCATCCCCTGTCCCACCTGGATTCCCCCTGGGGGCCTTTTCCCATCCCCTTCCCCACCTGGATTCCCCCTGAGGGCCTTTTCTCCCTTCCTGGATCCCCCTGGGGGCCTTTTCCCATCCCCTTCCCCACCTGGATTCCCCCTGAGGGCCTTTTCCCATCCCCTTCCCCACCTGGATTCCCCCTGAGGGCCTTTTCCCATCCCCTGTCCCACCTGGATTCCCCCTGGGGGCCTTTTCCCATCCCCATCCTCACCTGGATTCCCCCTGGGGGCCTTTTCTCCCCTCTTGGATTCCCCTGGGGGCATTTCCTCCTCCCCTATCCCACCTGGATTCCTCCTGGGGCCTTTTCTCCCTTCCTGGATCCCCCTGGGGGCCTTTTCTCCCCACCTGGATCCCCCTGGGGGCCTTTTCTCCCCTCCTGGATCCCCCTGGGGGCCTTTTCTCCCCACCTGGATCCCCCTTGGGGGCATTTCCACCTCCCCTGTTCCACCTGGATCCCCCTGGGGGCCTTTTCTCCCTTCCTGGATCCCCCTGGGGGCCTTTTCTCCCCACCTGGATCCCCCTGGGGGCCTTTTCTCCCCACCTGGATTCCCCCTGGACTCCTTTTCCCCTCCCCTTTGCCCCCAGTTAAAGGAGGAGGAAAAGACAACCCCATGCTGGGAATTAATGGTTTGTTTGGTTGGCTCAGGGCAGGTGGGGAAGGAAACAACAGGGATTATCCCTTGGGAATTTGGGACACAAAATTGCAGAGGTGGAGCCAAAGAAATGCCTTTTTTGGGGTGTGAAATCCTGCTGGGATTGGGGTTTGTTGGAATATTTTAATATTTCTTTAGTTGATGTGGGATGGGGAGAGGAGTCCAGGGAAAATTTCTCTTCCTGGTCTGGAATATGCTCAGAAATGTTTATAAATTATTTATAAAAATGTGTACATATGATATGTATTTATAGATAAAGAAGTGTACCTAAAAATTATATATGTGAAATTATAAATTGTAAAGCATAAATATAAAGTTTATAATTTTGCTTCATATAAATAAGAAAATATAATAAATGTAAAGATCAAATTATATAAAATGAGCTTCAGCTGCCCAGGTGAGACCTGGGAATTTTAGGAACAAACTGGAGCAGATAAACTTGGAATTTGCAGTGTCTGATGCTTGTTTCAGTCTCCTGCTGCTCTCCCAGGGCTGGATTTCCTGAGTTATCCAAAGTGTTGGGTGGGAGCTTATCCAGGGAGTTATTGGATCAGTGGGAAGTTGGTTTTATCTTTTAAGCCTGTCCTAAATCCCCTTTTCCTGCTGAGCTCCAACAACTCACCCTGGAGGCTTCTCTGCTCTCCTTGCTGGAAAACTCTTATTCCAATTGAACAATCCAGGCTTTTCTTGGAGCTCTTGGGATCTGTTCTGCCCTTCAATTCATGAATTGTGACCCCTCTGCAGGGGCTGTGGCTGCTGGCTGCAGTTTTTAACCAATTCCTAATTAATAAGTAATTTAAATTAAGTAGGAAAAGCTTCTAGAAGGGCTCAGGTGTGTTTGGGAATGCTGCAGATTTTCTTGGAGTGCTCCTGGAAAACGGATCTGAAATCAGATGACTCCTTTAAGAATCACCAGTTTGGCCCTTGGGAAGCACAGGAATGGTTATAATAATTAGCTTAATGAGGAAAATAATCAAGGTTTTAATGACCTTTTTCCATTGCAGCAACTGCACACCCTGGAGAAGGACTTGGTGTCTGCCTGTGACCTGCTGGGAGTGGGAGCAGAGTATGCCCGAGTGGTGGGCTCCGAGTACACCAGGTGGGATCCCAGGGATTGCCCCATTCCCATGGGAAATGTTTGGGATTCCCTTCCCTTTCATTCAGGGAATCTCCTGGGGTTATTCCCAGGTGTGGTTTCTGGGTGGGATTTAGAGGCAAAGCAACATTTCTGGGTTGGTTTCTCCAACTTCTTGTGGAGAGTTTCTCCAACTTCTTGTGGAGAGTTTCTCCAACCTCTGGAGAGTCTCTCCCACTTCTGGAGTGTTTCTCCCACTTGTGGAGAGTTTCCCCAACTTGTGGAGAGTTTCCCCAACTTCTTGTGGAGAGTTTCCCCAACTTCTTGTGGAGAGTTTCCCCAACTTCTTGTGGAGAGTTTCCCCAACTTCTTGTGGAGAGTTTCCCCAACTTCTTGTGGAGAGTTTCCCCAACTTCTTGTGGAGAGTTTCCCCAACTTCTTGTGGAGAGTTTCCCCAACTTCTTGTGGAGAGTTTCCCCAACTTCTTGTGGAGAGTTTCCCCAACTTCTTGTGGAGAGTTTCCCCAACTTGTGGAGAGTTTCCCCAACTTGTGGAGAGTTTCCCCCACTTCTTTTGGAGAGTTTCTCCCACTTCCTGTGGAGAGTTTCTCCCACTTCTTTTGGAGAGTTTCTCCCACTTCTTTTGGAGAGTTTCTCCCACTTCTTTTGGAGAGTTTCTCCCACTTCTTTTGGAGAGTTTCTCCCACCTCTGGAGAGTCTCTCCCACTTCTGGAGCGTTTCCCCAACCCGTGGAGAGTTTTCCCAACCCGTGGAGAGTTTCTCCAGCCCTTTCCTTTTCCCACAATCCCAGAACTGTTTGAGTTGGAAGGACCTTCAGTATCATCCAAATCCAACCCCCCAGGGACACCTTTACTAAAACTCTTCAGCCCCAAAGTGTCCTCTGAGACTCTGGAGAGGCTTTTGAACCTGAGTTGTGTTTGTTGTGTGGTTGGACATCTCTCACCATTCAGACCCAAGGCCTGGATCCCAACCTGGGGCTGGAATTCCAATTCCTGCAGCTCCAATTGGCTGTTCCACAAACCCTTTAAATGCCTTTCCTGTGCCAGGTCCCTTCACACACTTTCCCCTCTGCTCTCCAAGGGGCAGAGAGGCAGATTCTTATTTTTTCCCCTCTTTTTTTCTAACAAAGAATAACTTTTATTGACCATAACACTGTTTTGTTTCATTTCAGGGCACTGTTCCTGCTCAGCAAGGGGATGGTGAGTTGAATCTTCTTTTAAATCAACTCTTTATTTAAATTCCAGAGTAGATGAGCAAGACTTGCTTGACCATAAATTAAATTTTAAGTTGCCTTGTTTGCCTTTTTTTTTCCTTCCTTAATTGTGACAAAGAGTTTTCTGGAAGGAAAAAAAAAAGTGATAATTGAAATTGTGAAAGGGTGACTGAAATTATGAAAAGATAATTCCAGATTGTGAAGGGATAATTCCAGATTGTGAAGGGATAAATCCAGATTGTCACTGGAAGGATGGAAAGGGCTCTGGCAATAAAACCCCAGACTGGGTTGGGATGGAAGGACCTCCAAGCCCATCCTGTCCCACCCCATCCATGGGCAGGGACACCTCCCACTGTCCCAGATTGCTCCAACCTGGCCTTGGACACTTCCAGGGATGGAACATCCTCTGGGAAATCCACCCCAGGCTTTTTCTACCCTCCCAGGGAGGAATTTCTTCCTGATATCCATCTATCCCAGCCCTCTGTTCATGGGAAGCCATTCCCTGTGTCCTGTCCCTCCATCCCTTGTCCCAGGTGCTTCTCCAGCTCTCCTGGAGTCCCTTTAGGTTGGTCACATCTTGACCATCCTCTCACCATGTTCATGGAATCAGAGAATCCCAGACTGGGTTGGGTTGGAAGGACCTCCAAGCCCACCCAGTGCCAGCCCTGCCCTGGGCAGGGACACCTCCCACTGTCCCAGGTAGCTCCAGCCTGGCCTTGGACACTTCCAGGGATGGCACATCCATGGAATAACCTGTGCCAGGGCCTGTCCACCCTCCCAGGCAGGAATTCCTTCCCAGTATCCCATCTGACAGTGGGAAGCCATTCCCTGTGTCCTGCCCTGGGCAGGGACACCTCCCACTGCCCCAGGTCGCTCCAAGCCCCATCCAACACGGACAATTCCAGGGCTGGCACATCCCCAAGTTCCCTGGGAAGCCACCTCAGTGTCTGTGTGATCCCTGTCCCCTCTGCGTCCCCCCTCTGTCCCCCCTCTGTCCCCCCTCTGTCCCCCCTCTGTCCCCCCTCTGTCCCCCCTCTGTCCCCCCTCTGTCCCCCCTCTGACCCCTCTCTGTCCCCCCTCTGACCCCTCTCTGTCCCCCCTCTGACCCCTCTCTGTCCCCCCTCTGACCCCCCTCTGACCCCCCTCTGTCCCCCCTCTGACCCCTCTCTGTCCCCCCTCTGTCCCCCCTCTGTCCCCCCTCTGACCCCTCCCTGTCCCCTCTGACCCCTCCCTGTCCCCTCTGACCCCTCCCTGTCCCCTCTCTGTCCCCTCTGTCCCCCCTCTGTCCCCTCTGACCCCTCTCTGTCCCCTCTGTCCCCGCAGCTGCTGCTGATGGAGCGGAAGCTGCAGGAGGTTCACCCTCTGCTGACGCTGTGCGGGCAGATCGTGGAGAACTGGCAGGGCAACCCCATCCAGAAGGAGTCCCTGCGGGTGTTCTTCCTGGTGCTGCAGGTCACACATTACCTGGATGCAGGGCAGGTGTGTGCTGGGGGTGCCAGGGGGTGCCAGGGGGTGCCAGGTGTGTGCTGGGGGTGCCAGGGGGTGCCAGGTGTGTGCTGGGGGTGCCAGGGGGTGCCAGGTGTGTGCTGGGGGTGCCAGGGGGTGCCAGGTGTGTGCTGGGAGGTTCTTTGTTCCCTGGGAGGTTCTCTGTCCCCCTGTCGAGTTCTTTATTCCCTGGTGGGTTCTCTGTTCCCTGGGAGGTTCTCTGTTCTCTGGTGGGTTCTTTGTTCTCTGTTCCCTGCGGTTTTCTCTGTTCCCTGGTTGGTTCCCTGGTGGGTCCCCTGTGCCCTGGGATGTCCCCTGGTGGGATCTCTGTTCCCTGGTGGGTTCTCTGTCCCCTGGGAGGTTCCTGGGGGGTTCTCTCTTCCCTGGTGGGTTCTCTGTCCCCTGGGATGTCCCCTGGTGGGTCCCCTGGTGGGTTCCCTGGCCCCTGGTGGGTTCCCTGGCCCCTGGGATGTCCCCTAGTGGGCTCCCTGTCCCCAGGGGTGTCCCCTGGTGGGCTCCCTGTCCCCTGGTGGGTTCTCTGTCCCCAGGGATGTCCCCTGGTGGGTTCCCTGATCCCTGGTGGGTTCTTTCTCCTCTGGGATGTTTCCTGGTGGGTTCCCTGGTGGGTTCCCTGTCCCCTGGGATGTTCCCTGGTGTGTTCCCTGTCCCATGGTGGGCTCCCTGTCCCTGGACATGTCCCCTGGTGGGCTCCCTGTCCCCGGGGATGTCCCCTGGTGGGCTCCCTGTCCCCTGGGATGTTCCCTGGTGTGTTCCCTGTCCCATGGTGGGTTTCCTGTCCCCTGGTGGGCTCCCTGTCCCCGGGGATGTCTCCTGGTGGGCTCCCTGTCCCCGGGGATGTCCCCTGGTGGGCTCCCTGTCCCCGGGGGTGTCCCCTGGTGGGCTCCCTGTCCCCTGGGATGTCCCCTGGTGGGCTCCCTGTCCCCGGGGGTGTCCCCTGGTGGGCTCCCTGTCCCCGGGGGTGTCCCCTGGTGGGCTCCCTGTCCCCGGGGGTGTCCCCTGGTGGGCTTCCTGTCCCCGGGGGTGTCCCCTGGTGGGCTCCCTGTCCCCTGGTGGGCTCCCTGTCCCCGGGGGTGTCCCCTGGGTGCAGCAGGAGGGCTCAGGGTGCTGTTCCCCAGGTGAAGAGTGTGAAGCCGTGCCTGAAGCAGCTCCAGCAGTGCATCCAGACCATCTCCACTCTGCACGACGATGAGATCCTGCCCAGCAACCCTGCTGACCTGTTCCACTGGCTGCCCAAGGAGCACATGTGTGTGCTGGTCTACCTGGTGAGAGCTCATTCAACAGGACTCCTCCTGAGTTGAGAAACAATCCAATCCAACCATCAAATCCAGTAGAACAGAACAAAGTCCTTCCTTCTATCCCACATGGGCAGGAACATCTCCCACCATCCCATCAATTCCCACCCCCTGCATGGGCAGGGACATCTCCCACCATCCCATCAATTCCCACCCCCTGCATGGGCAGGGACATCTCCCACCATCCCATCAATTCCCACCCCCTGCCATGGGCAGGGACATCTCCCACCATCCCAGGTGGCTCCAGCCTGGCCAGGGACATCTCCCACCATCCCAGGTGGCTCCAACCTGGCCAGGGACATCTCCCACCATCTCAGGTGGCTCCAACCTGGCCAGGGACATCTCCCACCATCCCAGGTGGCTCCAGCCTGGCCAGGGACATCTCCCACCATCCCAGGTGGCTCCAGCCTGGCCAGGGACATCTCCCACCATCCCATCAATTCCCACCCTCTGCCATGGGCAGGGACATCTCCCACCATCCCATCAATTCCCACCCTCTGCCATGGGCAGGGACATCTCCCACCATCCCATCAATTCCCACCCCTTGCCATGGGCAGGGACATCTCCCACCATCCCAGGTGGCTCCAGCCTGGCCAGGGACATCTCCCACCATCCCAGGTGGCTCCAGCCTGGCCAGGGACATCTCCCACCATCCCAGGTGGCTCCAGCCTGGCCAGGGACATCTCCCACCATCCCATCAATTCCCACCCTCTGCCATGGGCAGGGACATCTCCCACCATCCCATCAATTCCCACCCTCTGCCATGGGCAGGGACATCTCCCACCATCCCATCAATTCCCACCCCTTGCCATGGGCAGGGACATCTCCCACCATCCCAGGTGGCTCCAGCCTGGGCTGGGACATCTCCCACCATCCCAGGTGGCTCCAGCCTGGCCAGGGACATCTCCCACCATCCCAGGTGGCTCCAGCCTGGGCTGGGACATCTCCCACCATCCCAGGTGGCTCCAGCCTGGGCTGGGACATCTCCCACCATCCCAGGTGGCTCCAGCCTGGGCTGGGACATCTCCCACCATCCCAGGTGGCTCCAGCCTGGCCAGGGACATCTCCCACCATCCCAGGTGGCTCCAGCCTGGGCTGGGACATCTCCCACCATCCCAGGTGGCTCCAGCCTGGCCAGGGACATCTCCCACCATCCCATCAATTCCCACCCTCTGCCATGGGCAGGGACATCTCCCACCATCCCATCAATTCCACCCCCTGCCATGGGCAGGGACATCTCCCACCATCCCAGGTGGCTCCAGCCTGGGCTGGGACATCTCCCACCATCCCAGGTGGCTCCAGCCTGGGCAGGGACATCTCCCACCATCCCAGGTGGCTCCAGCCTGGGCAGGGACATCTCCCACCATCCCAGGTGGCTCCAGCCTGGGCTGGGACATCTCCCACCATCCCATCAATTCCCACGCTCTGCCATGGGCAGGGACATCTCCCACTATCCCAGGTGGCTCCAGCCTGGGCTGGGACATCTCCCACCATCCCAGGTGGCTCCAGCCTGGGCTGGGACACTCCCAGGGCTGGAGCATCCCTGAATTCTGTGGGAATTGCATCCCTGAGGAGGTGAGTGAGCCGTGCTGTGTCTCCTGCAGGTGACAGTGATGCATTCCATGCAGGCAGGATACCTGGAGAAGGCCCAGAAATACACAGACAAAGCCCTCATGCAGCTGGAGAAGCTGAAAAGTAAGGAAAGGGTTGGGATTCTCCTGGGGCTCCCAAATCCCACTGTTTGCTGGGGATTGAAGCCAAACCCTGGGGGCAACCTGGGCCTGCCCGAGGCAGGACTGAGAGTTTGGCTCTGGGTTAAGGCTGGGGGGTTGCTTTGAACACAGAAATAACAACAGGAATAGCTTTTATCTCTATTATAATAATTATTATTGATATTATTGGTTTGGGTGGTTGCTTTGAATACAGAAATTACAACAGGAATAGCTTTTATCTCTATTATAATAATTATTATTGATATTATTGGTTTGGGTGGTTGCTTTGAATACAGAAATAGGAACAAAAGCAATAACTTCTCTCTATTATTATTATTATTATTATTATTATTATTATTATTGTTGTTGTTGTTGTTATTGTTATTGATATTGTTTTGAGTTGTTGCTTTGAATACAGAAATAACAATAGGAATAACTTATCATTCTTATAATAATTATTGATAATATTGGTTTGGGTGGTTGCTTTGAATAGAGAAATAATAACAACAGAAATAACTTTAATCACTCTTATAATAATTATTATTGATATTATTGGTTTGGGTGGTTTGAATACAGAAATAACAACAGGAATAACTTTTCTCTCTATTATAATAATTATCATTGATTATATTGGTTTGAGTGGTTTGAACACAGAAATAACAACAGCAGTAACTTTTATCTCTATTATAATAATTATTATTGATATTATTGGTTTGGGTGGTTGCTTTGAATACAGAAATAGTAACAGGAATAACTTTAATCACTATTATAATAATTATAATTGATATTATTGGTTTGGGTGGTTTGAATACAGAAATAACAGCAATAACTTATCACTATTATTATTATTGATATTATTGGTTTGGGTGGTTCCTTTGAATACAGAAATAACAACAGCAATAACTTTTATCTCTTATTATTATTATTGATATTATTGATTTGGGTGGTTGCTTTGAATACAGAAATAGTAACAGGAATAACTTTAATCACTCTTATAATAATTATCATTGATTATATTGGTTTGAGTGGTTTGAACACAGAAATAACAACAGCAATAACTTATCACTATTAAGATTATAATTGATATTATTGGTTTGGGTGGTTTGAATACAGAAATAGTAACAGGAATAACTTTAATCACTATTATAATAATTATAATTGATATTATTGGTTTGGGTGGTTGCTCTGAACACAAAAACTAACCCCTTGTCATTACTATAACATTCTAAACTCCCAGGTTTCTTTGGGGGTTTGCTGTGCCTGGGGGGCTGTGCTGGGAGTCCCAGAGTGCCCCCCTGACTGTGGTGCCTTTCCCCCCGCAGTGCTGGACTGCAGCCCCATCCTGTCCTCCTTCCAGGTGATCCTGCTGGAGCACATCATCATGTGCAGGCTGGTCACAGGGCACAAGGCCACGGCCCTGCAGGAGGTGAGGGGGCATTCCCAGCTGCAAGCCTGGGAATTGCAGCTCCTGGCAATTCCTGGCTGTGGGAATGGCCAGGCTTGGGGAGGGGGGTCAGGACTCCACGACTCAGGAGTGTGGGATTGGCCTCACCTGCAGCATCTTCAGGACATTCGGAGCTGATCTGGGGTGGAGCAGTGGTGGGGTGGCTGTGGGGACACTGCCTGGTGGGGATTGCTGGCACATTCCTGGTGGGGATTGCTGGCACATTCCTGGTGGGGATTGCTGGCACATTCCTGGTGGGGATTGCTGGCACATTCCTGGTGGGGATTGCTGGCACATTCCTGGTGGGAATTGCTGGCACATTCCTGGTGGGAATTGCTGGCACAGTCCTGGTGGGAATTACTGGCACATTCCTGGTGGGAATGACAGGCTGACCCATTCCTGATGGGAATGACAGGCTGACCCATTCCTGGTGGGAATTACTGGCTGACCCATTCCTGGTGGGAATTACTGGCTGGCACAGTCCTGGTGGGAATTACTGGCTGGCACAGTCCTGGTGGGAATTACTGGCTGGCACAGTCCTGGTGGGAATTACTGGCTGGCACAGTCCTGGTGGGAATTACTGGCTGGCACAGTCCTGGTGGGAATTACTGGCACAGTCCTGGTGGGAACTACAGGCTGACAATTCCCCCCCCTCCCCTTTTTCCCAGCCCTCCTTTCCCAGCCCTCCTTTCCCAGCCCTCCTTTCCCAGCCCTCCTTTCCCAGCCCTCCTTTCCCAGCCCTCCTTTCCCAGCCCTCCTTTCCCAGCCCTCCTTTCCCAGCCCTCCTTTCCCAGCCCTCCTTTCCCAGCCCTCCTTTCCCAGCCCTCCTTTCCCAGCCCTCCTTTCCCAGCCCTCCTTTCCCAGCCCTCCTTTCCCAGCCCTCCTTTCCCAGCCCTCCTTTCCCAGCCCTCCTTTCCCAGCCCTCCTTTCCCAGCCCTCCTTTCCCAGCCCTCCTTTCCCAGCCCTCCTTTCCCAGCCCTTTTTCCATCCTGCTCATCCATCCCTTGTTTCCAGGATGTGCTGGATCATCCCAACCTCTCAGCATTCCTGGGAATGTGCTGGGCCTGAAGGGACACTCAGAACCACTCACTGCTTGTGGCTCATAGGACTCATCCCAAGCACATTCCCTGGAATGTTCCATCCCAGTTTTTCTGCAGGATTCCAGGTTGGGAGCCTGTCAGGAGGGATGTGGGATTTGCTTTCCAGGTGGTGGAGGTGCTGGAACAAACCATTCCAAACCAGTTGAGGTGTGGGAGGACTGTGGGGCAGTGGAGGCACTTCCAGCTCCATTTTTCTGGGATCCTGGAGCGAATCCCTGGAATATGGACACACATTTAGGGTGCAGGGAGGGGGATTTAGAGCATCAAGTGGAGAAAAAGCTTTTCCCAAGGTGCTGTTTTGTTTGTCCCAGATCTCCCAGGTGTGCCAGCTGTGCCAACAGTCACCCAGGCTCTTCTCCAACCACGCTGCCCAGCTCCACACCCTCCTGGTGAGTGCCTGGAAGGGCAGATCCTGCTCTCCTGCTCAGCCCTGGCAGCTCCAGGGGATTCCTGGGAAGTGCCAGGATCAGCATTGTGTCCCCTCCTGGTGCTGCTGAGCAGAGGAGTGAAATGAGAGTTATGGAACACTGGGATGGGTTGGGATGGAAGGACCTCCAAGCCCTCCCAGTGCCACCCCTGCCATGGGCAGGGACACCTCCCACTGTCCCAGGTGGCTCCACCCTGGCCTGGGACACTCCCAGGGGTGGCACATCCATGGAATAACCTGGGCCAGGGCCTGCCCACCCTCCCAGCCAGGAATTCCTTCCCAATATCCCAGCTATCCCAGCCCTCTGTCCATGGGAAGCCATTCCCTGTGTCCTGTCCCTCCCTCCCTTGTCCCAGATCCCTCTCCAGCTCTCCTGGAGGCCCTTCAGGCTCTGAAAGGGGCTCTGAGGTCTCCCTGGAGCTTCCCTTGTCCAGCCTGGCCTTGGACACTCCCAGGGCTGGAGCAGCCACAGCTTCTCTGGGATTCCTTTCCCTCCCAGCCAGGAATTCCTTCCCAATATCCCATCTGTCATTTTGAAGCCATTCCCTGTGTCCTGTCCCTCCATCCCTTGTCCCAAGTTCTTCTCCAGCTCTCCTGGAGCCCCTTCAGGCTCTGAAAGGGGCTCTGAGGTTTCCCTGGAGCTTCCCTTGTCCAACCTGGCCTTGGACACTCCCAGGCCTGGAGCTTCTCTGGGATTCCTTTCCCTCCCAGCCAGGAATTCCTTCCCAATATCCCATCTGTCATTTTGAAGCCATTCCCTGTGTCCTGTCCCTCCATCCCTTGTCCCAAGTCCTTCTCCAGCTCTCCTGGAGCCCCTTTAGGTTGGTCCCATCTTCACACCATCCTCTCACCATGTTCATGGAATCAGAGAATCCCAGACTGGGTTGGGATGGAAGGACCTCCAAGCCCACCCAGTGCCAGCCCTGCCCTGGGCAGGGACACCTCCCACTGTCCCAGGTTGTTCCAGCCTGGCCTTGGACACTCCCAGGGATGGGGAATCCTCTGGGAATTCCATTCCAGCCCCTTCCCACCCTCCCAGGGTTTGGAATTCCTTCCCAATATCCCATCAGTCCATGGGAAGCCATTCCCTATGTCCTGTCCCTCCATCCCTTGTCCCCAGTCCCTCTCCAGCTCTCCTGGAGCCCCTTCAGGCTCTGGAAGGGGCTCTGAGATCTCCCTGGAGCTTCCCTTCTCCAGCTGAACATTCCCAGCCCTTGGAGCATCTCCATGGCTCCCTCTGGCCATTCCCACACTTTCCCCCTTCCCTCCCAGTGCCCATCCAGGGGCACTTTGCCCATTTTTTTCCCAGGAAATCCAATTTTTCACCTCCCACTATCCCAGGGTGGCTCCAACCTGGCTTTGGATATTCCCAGGGATGGAGAATCCTCTGGGAATTCTATTCCAGCCCCTTCCCACCCTCCCAGGGAGGGTTTTGTGTCGCAGGGTAAATACAGGAGGTTCCAACTGTGCCTGGTTTGTTGTGGGAATTATGGAAGAGGAAATGAGTTTATGGAGGAAATTTGGAATATTCTGGGACATTTAAGAAGGTTCCCTTAGAGAAATAAAGATTTTTCACATGAACAGGGATTTTTTCAAGAATTCCTTATTTTCCCCAGAGCCAAACAAACCAGTTGGTTGCTTTTCCCTGCCATTATCCCAGGATTTTCTGTGGGTTTTGGGAATGCCTTTCCCTTCATTCCCACCTTGCTGTGCTGCCCATAATAATGAGCTTTTTCTTCTCCTCCAGGGCCTCTACTGCATCTCTGTAAACTGCATGGACAATGCAGAAGCACAATTCACTACAGCACTGAGGGTGAGGCTTTGCTTCCCAACTTCCCTGGGGATATTCCTGGGAATTTTCCTCTTGGAATTGTCTGGGAGCAGGAAACGAACTGTGCTCGTTTCGCTGCATCCTTAATTATTTTTCCTTCCACTTTTGGGGTTAGGGAGGTTTATAACATCCCAATATCAGCCAGAAAATGTAGGATTTTGATGGGATGAGCAGATCCTTGGGAAGAACTGGGAATGTTTTGACTGGTTTTGGTGTTTGTTGTTTTGCAGCTCACGACACACCAGGAGCTTTGGGCATTTATTGTGACCAACTTGGCCAGCGTGTACATCCGGGAGGGCAACAGGCACCAGGAGGTAACTGGGCTCTGCCTGCCCCAAACTCAGCATTTCTGGGGGGAAAAACACCTGCTGGCCTTGGAATTCAGCATTCCTGGGGGAAAAAAACACCTGCTGGCCTTGGAATTCAGCATTCCTGGGGGGAAAAAACACCTGCTGGCCTCGGAGTTCTGCCTTTTTTGGGGACATTTCTGCACTCCGAGCCTTGTGTGGCAGCAGCTCCTTAAGGGGGGTTGTGGGAATTTGGAGAGGAATAAGGTGCAAATTCCTGGATCAGTCCCAGAAATCTGGGTTGGAATGGTCTGGATCAGGTCCAGAATTCTGGGTTGGAATGGTCTGGATCAGAGCCAGAAATCTGGGTTGGAATGGTCTGGATCAGAGCCAGAATTATGGGTTGAAATGGTCTGGATCAGAGCCAGAAATCTGGATTGGAATGGTCTGGATCAGGCCCAGAAATCTGGGTTGGAATGGTCTGGATCAGGCCCAGAAATCTGGGTTGGAATGGTCTGGATCAGAGCCAGAATTATGGGTTGGAATGGTCTGGATCAGGCTGAGAATTCTGGATTGGAATGGACTGGATCAGAGCCAGAAATCTGGATTGGAATGGTCTGGATCAGAGCCAGAAATCTGGGTTGGAATGGTCTGGATCAGAGCCAGAAATCTGGGTTGGAATGGTCTGGATCAGTCCCAGAATTCTGGATTGGAATGGTCTGGATCAGACCAAGAGTTATGGATCAGAATGTTCTGGACCAAACACAGAAATCTGGACCAGAATGTTCTGGATCAGACCCAGAATTATGGATCAAACTCAGAGTTTTGGATCAGAATGTTCTGGATGAGACCCAGAATTATGGATCAGACTCAGTGTTTGTGCTCTGAGGGGGTGTAGTAGTTTTGGCTTTAGTCAGTATAGGTCCCCTTTGAGGCCTGCTAAAACTATAACAGGGGGTAAATTCCAGTGTGTTTGTGATGATTTGCACCTTTTGCTGTGACTTAAACTGGAAAAAAGCCCTTTCTGTCAACCTGTCCTTGTGAGAAATGCTGATTTTTTCCTCTCCTCTTCCCTTTGCAGCTTTACAGCCTGTTGGAAAGGATAAATCCAGACCATAATTTCCCTGTGAGGTGAGAATTCCCCAGAGCAATTCCAAATCCCAAAGCAATTCCAAATCCCAAAGCAACTCCAAAGCCCAGAGCAATTCCAAAGCCCAGAGCAATTCCAAAGCCCAGAGCAATTCCAAAGCCCAGAGCAATTCCAAAGCCCAGAGCAATTCCAAAGCCCAGAGCAATTCCAAAGCCCAGAGCAATTCCAAAGCCCAAAGCAATTCCAAAGCCCAAAGCAATTCCAAATCCCAAAGCAGAGGCTTTGGAACAGGTTCTAAAGAAGGAACAAAACCCTCAACTTGTTTCAAGTTCTGACTTTAAACACAATAACAGCGAGATTGGCAGTTGGATTTTGGGGGGGATTCCTGGAATTCTGTGTGTGATTCCCAACCTTTCCCTGAGATCCCACGTGTGTTCCCTCCACAGCTCCCACTGTCTCCGAGCAGCAGCTTTTTACATCCGAGGGCTCTTCTCCTTCTTCCAGGGCAGATACAACGAGGCAAAGTGAGTACAGAGGAGGCAAAGGGGGTACAGAGGAGGCAAAGGGGGTACAGAGGAGGCAAAGGGGGTACAGAGGAGGCAAAGGGGGCACAGAGGAGGCAAAGGGGGCACAGAGGAGGCAGAGGGGGGACAGAGGAGGCAGAGGGGGCACAGAGGAGGCAGAGGGGGCACAGAGGAGGCAAAGGGGGCACAGAGGAGGCAGAGGGGGGACAGAGGAGGCAGAGGGGGCACAGAGGAGGCAAAGGGGGTACAGAGGAGGCAAAGGGGGCACAGAGGAGGCAAAGGGGGTACAGAGCAGGCAAAGGGGGTACAGAGCAGGCAAAGGGGGTACAGAGCAGGCAAAGGGGGTACGGAGGAGGCAAAGGGGGTACGGAGGAGGCAAAGGGGGTACGGAGGAGGCAAAGGGGGTACGGAGGAGGCAAAGGGGGTACGGAGGAGGCAAAGGGGGTACGGAGGAGGCAAAGGGGGTACAGAGGAGGCAAAGGGGGTACAGAGGAGGCAAAGGGGGTACAAAGGAGGCAAAGGGGGTACAAAGGAGGCAAAGGAGGTGTAAAGGAGGCAAAGGGGGTACAGAGGAGGCAAAGGGGGTACAGAGGAGGCAAAGGGGGTACAAAGGAGGCAAAGGGAGGGTAAAGGAGGCAAAGGGAGGGTAAAGGAAGCAAAGGGAGGGTAAAGGAGGCAAAGGGAGTACAAAGGAGCAAAGGGAGGATAAAGGAGGCAAAGGGGGTACAGAGGAGGCAAAGGGAATATAAAGGAGGCAAAGGGAGTGTAAAGGAGGTAAAGGGGGTTGAGTGTTGTGTTCAGTTCTGAGCCCCTCAGTTGAGGCAAGAGATTGAGGGGCTGGAGCGGGGCCAGAGAAGAGCAACGAGGCTGGAGAAGGGACTGGAGGTGGCACTGAGTGTCCTCTGAAACACCTCCAGGGACAGAGAATCCACCAGGTCTTGATCCAACCCCACTGGGATCAGCAGCCCAGGGCACGGAGTGCCAGAGTGATCCCAGTGGGGTTGGATCAAGGGTTGGACTTGATGAGCTCAGAGGTCTCTTTCAAGCCAAGTGAGAAGAGAAGAGCAACGAGGCTGGAGAAGGGACTGGAGCACAAGTGCTGTGGGGAGAGGCTGAGGGAGCTGGGGGTGTTGAGCCTGGAGAAGAGGAGGCTCAGAGGTGACCTCAGCACTGTCTGGAACTGCCTGAAGGGAAGTTCTGGCCATGCTCTGGGTGTCACCACCCTGGGGGTGTCACTCAGTGCCATGCTCTGTGTGCCAGGGGCCTGTTGTCTCCCAGGCTGCTCTCCACGACCTGCAGATCTTTCCCACCCTGTGATTCTGGACAAGAAGGATTTTCCCACCCCTTTTTTCCCTCTTTTCCAGACGTTTCCTGCGGGAGACCCTGAAAATGTCCAACGCTGAGGACCTGAACCGGCTCACGGCCTGTTCACTGGTGCTGCTGGGGCACATCTTCTACGTGCTGGGCAACCACAGGGTGAGAACTGGGGCAACTGGGGGACACTGGGGGCAACTGGGGCACATCTTCTACGTGCTGGGCAACCACAGGGTGAGAACTGGGGCAACTGGGGCACATCTTCTACATGCTGGGCAACCACAGGGTGAGAACTGGGGCAACTGGGGCAACTGGGGCACATCTTCTACGTGCTGGGCAACCACAGGGTGAGAACTGGGGCAACTGGGGGCAACTGGGGCACATCTTCTACGTGCTGGGCAACCACAGGGTGACAACTGTGGCACATCTTGTACGTGCTGGGCAACCAGTGGGTGAGAACTGGGGCAACTGGGGGCAACTGGGGCACATCTTCTATGTGCTGGGCAACCACAGAGTGAGAACTGGGGCAACTGGGGGCAACTGGGGCACATCTTCTACATGCTGGGCAACCACAGGGTGAGAACTGGGGCAACTGGGGGCAACTGGGGCACATCTTCTACGTGCTGGGCAACCACAAGGTGAGAACTGGGGCAACTGGGGGCGACTGGGGCACATATTCTACGTGCTGGGCAACCACAGGGTGAGAACTGGGGCAACTGGGGGCAACTGGGGCACATCTTCTACGTGCTGGGCAACCACAGAGTGAGAACTGGGGCAACTGGGGGACACTGGGGGCAACTGGGGCACATCTTCTACGTGCTGGGCAACCACAGGGTGAGAACTGGGGCAACTGGGGGCAACTGGGGCAACTGGGGCACATCTTCTACGTGCTGGGCAACCACAGGGTGAGAACTGGGGCAACTGGGGGCAACTGGAGCAACTGGGGGACACTGGGGGCAACTGGGGCACATCTTCTACGTGCTGGGCAACCACAGGGTGAGAACTGGGGCAACTGGGGGCAAATTCCGATGTGGAGAAAATTCCAACTGGGAGAAAATTCCAACATGGATTAAAATTCCGACGTGGAGAAAATTCCGACGAGGGGAAAAATCCAACATGGATTAAAATTCAACATGGAGAAAATTCCAACATGCAGAAAATTCTGAAGTGAAGAAAATTCCGACTGGGAGAAAATTCCAACCTGGATTAAAATCCAACGTGGAAAAAATTCCGACGTGGAAAAAATTCCGACGTGGAAAAAATTCCAACGTGGAAAAAATTCCAACGTGGAGAAAAATCCAACGTGGATTAAAATTCCAACATGGAGAAAATTCCAACATGGATTAAAATTCCGACATGGAGAAAATTCCAATGTGGAGAAAATTCCAATGTGCATTAAAATCCAACCTGGAGAAAATTCCAACATGGATTAAAATCCAACAGGGAGAAAATTCCGACGTGGAGAAAATTCCAACATGGAGAAAAATCCAACATGGATTAAAATCCAACATGTAGAAAATTCCAACATGGAGAAAAATCCAACATGGATTAAAATCCAACATGGAGAAAAATCCAACATGGATTAAAATCCAACATGGAGAAAATTCCAACATGGATTAAAATCCAACATGGAGAAAATTCCAACATGGATTAAAATCCAACATGGAAAAAATTCCGACACGGAGAAAATTCCAACACGGAGAAAAATCCAACGTGGATTAAAATCCAACCTGGAGAAAATTCCAACATGGATTAAAATCCAACCTGGAGAAAATTCCGACGTGGAGAAAATTCCAACATGGAGAAAAATCCAACATGGAGAAAAATCCAACATGGAGAAAAATCCAACATGGATTAAAATCCAACACGGAGAAAATTCCAACACGGATTAAAATCCCGACACGGAGAAAATTCCGACACGGAGAAAGTTCCGACACGGAGAAAATTCCGACACGGAGAAAATTCCGACACGGAGAAAATTCCGACACGGAGAAAATTCCGACACGGAGAAAATTCCGACACGGAGAAAATTCCGACACGGAGAAAATTCCGACACGGAGAAAATTCCGACACGGAGAAAATTCCGACACGGAGAAAATTCCGACACGGAGAAAATTCCGACACGGAGAAAATTCCGACACGGAGAAAATTCCGACACGGAGAAAATTCCGACACGGAGAAAATTCCGACACGGAGAAAATTCCGACACGGAGAAAATTCCGACACGGAGAAAATTCCAACATGGATTAAAATCCATCATGGAAAAAATTCCAACCTGGAGAAAATTCCAACGTGGAGAAAATTCCAGCAGCTTCAGGCTGAGCTCGGGTGTCCCACAGGCCCTTCCAGCTGGCACAGAACACGACACACGTTCCAGCAGAGCAGCTTTTCCCCCCTGGGTGTCAATGGGGGTTTGCAGGGCCTGAAACTTCCCAAATAATTCCCTTTATTTTTCCCTCTGCCCTTTCCCAGGAGAGCAACAACATGGTGGTCCCAGCCATGCAGTTGGCCAGCAAGATCCCAGACATGTCTGTCCAGCTCTGGTCCTCAGCCCTGCTCAGAGGTGAGCGGGGAAAAACGGGATTTCCTGGGATAAAAATGGGCCAAGAGCCCCTGGATGGGCACTGGGAGGGAAGGGGGAAAGTGTGGGAATGGCCAGAGGGTGGAGGAGGCCAAGGAGATGCTCCAAGGGATGGGAATGTTCACCTGGAGAAGCTCCAGGAGACCTCAGAGCCCCTTCCAGAGCCTGAAGGGGCTCCAGGAGAGCTGGAGAAGGATCTGGGACAAGGGATGGAGGGACAGGACACAGGGAATGGCTTCCCATGGATAGAGGGGATATTGGGCAGGAATTCCTGGCTGGGAGGGTGAGGAGGGGCTGGAATGGAATTCCCAGAGGATGTTCCATCCCTGGAAGTATCCAAGGTCAGGCTGGAGCCACCTGGGACAGTGGGAGGTGTCCCTGCCCAGGGCAGGGCTGGCACTGGGTGGGCTTGGAGGTCCTTCCAACCCAACCCAGTCTGGGATTCTCTGATTCCATGAACGTGGTGAGAGGATGGTGTGAAGATGGAACCAACCTAAAAGGGCTCCAGGAGAGCTGGAGAAGGACTTGGGACAAGGGATGGAGGGACAGGACACAGGGAATGTCTTCCCATGGACAGAGGGGATATTGGGAAGGAATTCCTGGCTGGGAGGGAAAGAAATCCCAAAGAAGCTGTGGCTGCTCCAGCTCTGGGAGTGTCCAGGGCCAGGCTGGAGAAGAGAAGGTTCCAGGGAAACCTCAGAGCCCCTTCCAGAGCCTGAAGGGGCTCCAGGAGAGCTGGAGAGGGATCCTGGGACAAGGGAGGGAGGGACAGGACACAGGGAATGGCTTCCCATGGACAGAGGGGATATTGGGCAGGAATTCCTGGCTGGGAGGGTGGGGATGGCCTGGGATGGATTTCCCAGAGGATGCTCCATCCCTGGGAGTGTCCAAGGCCAGGCTGGAGCCACCTGGGACAGTGGGAGGTGTCCCTGCCCAGGGCAGGGCTGGCACTGGGTGGGCTTGGAGGTCCTTCCATCCCAGCCCATCCCAGGATTCTACAATTTTGGGGTTTGCTGGAGTTCCCTCCCTGGAATTTCTGTGCTCTTGGGAAGGTGCTGGATGAGGAATAAAAAGCCTCTCCAGGAGATGAAGCATCTCTGCCCTTCCACACTTTGCTTGGAATTTCTGGCTGGAATTGCCAGAAATAAAACCTCATGGGGAACAAGGCACCAGGAGCAGGTCCTGTGGAGGCCAAATTTCTGTGGTTCTCCAAGGATTTCAGGGAGAAAAAGGGAATGTTGGATGCCTGGAATGAGTGTGGTGGCACCAGGAGGGCTGTGCCAGTCCCACCAGGTGGGGCAGGAAAGCAAAGAATCCCAACCCCAAGTGGGGTTTTAGTGCTGTGAGGAGTTTCCTTCCTCCCCTGGTGTTATTTTTAATGCTTGGAAGCCAAACCAGCAGCAAATCCTGCTGGAAAATTGAAGGATTTGGGTTCTTTGGGAGGTTTTTGGTGTGAAACAACCTGACTTTGGGGTTGAAGTGACTCAGCCACCCAACACAGGGATCGTTTGGGATAAGGGAGCTGCTCCCAAGGGAGCTGCTCCCTCAGGATTGGGGTGCCAGCTGATCTCCCTGGTGCCTTCCAGACCTCAACAAGGCCTGTGGGAATGCCATGGATGCCCATGAGGCAGCTCAGATGCACCAGAACTTCTCCCAGCAGCTGCTGCAGGACCACATCGAGGCCTGCAGCCTCCCTGAGCACAACCTGATCACGGTGGGTGAGACCCCCTGCCCTCCCTCCCTCTGCTCCTGCTGAGCCCAGTCCCTGCAGATCCCCCAGATCAGCCCCAGCCCCGCTGCCAAACCAGAGCTGAGAGCACCAAAAGGGACACAGGGAGGCCTTGGCTTCTTCCAGGTGTTTTCTTGCCACTCCAGAGCTTCTGGTTGTGTTTTAAGTGGCCTCGTGGTTTGAGTGACAACAACTGTTGCTTTTGAGGCAAACTTGAACATTCCCGGGTTTGATTTGAGGGTTTAGGCCATCCAGTCTGCCTTCTCCTTCCCTCCTTCCCTCCTTGCTTCCCTCCTTGCTTCCCTCCCTGCTTCCCTCCCTGCTTCCCTCCCTGCTTCCCTCCCTGCTTCCCTCCCTGCTTCCCTCCCTGCTTCCCTCCCTGCTTCCCTCCCTCCATCCCTTCCCTCCATCCCTTCCCTCCATCCCTTCCCTCCATCCCTTCCCTCCATCCCTTCCCTCCATCCCTTCCCTCCATCCCTTCCCTCCATCCCTTCCCTCCATCCCTTCCCTCCATCCCTTCCCTCCATCCCTTCCCTCCATCCCTTCCCTCCATCCCTTCCCTCCATCCCTTCCCTCCATCCCTTCCCTCCATCCCTTCCCTCCATCCCTTCCCTCCATCCCTTCCCTCCATCCCTTCCCTCCATCCCTTCCCTCCATCCCTTCCCTCCATCCCTTCCCTCCATCCCTTCCCTCCATCCCTTCCCTCCCTCCCTTCCCTCCCTCCCTTCCCTCCCTCCCTTCCCTCCCTCCCTTCCCTCCCTTCCCTCCCTTCCCTCCCTTCCCTCCCTTCCCTCCCTTCCCTCCCTTCCCTCCCTCCCCTCCCTCCCCTCCCTTCCCTCCCTCCCCTCCCTCCCTCCTTTCCCTTCCCTCCCTCCCTTCCCTCCCTCCCTCCACTCCCTCCCTGCCCCACCCTCAGTGATCCCTTCCCTTCCTTTCCCACAATCTCTGCTGGATTAATAACCCGGAGTGGGACAAGGATTGGGAGCTGAACCCTCCCCGTGCCCCCCTTGGGCAGCTTTGCCTGAGGTGAGAGGGAGCTCAGGAGTGAATGAGCCCCAGAGCCTCTGGCACACCCAGGGGGGGCCCTGCCTTGGGCCAGTCCTTCTTTCCCATCTTTAGGGATCAGATTTTTCCCTGTGAGAGCAGGAATTGCATCCCTGGGATTGGGATGGGTGTGTGGAGGGACCTCCCAAGAAACCCCATCCAAGGGATGTGTAAAACCAGCTCAAACCTGCCCTGGGGTGAAATCTGGGACCTCCTGGAGGGGCAGGGAAGGGTGTGGGTGGCCCCTCCTGCCTTTCCCTAGGGAAGATTTCCTGGAATTCTGATGGAATTTGCTCTCTTGCAGTGGACAGATGGACCTCCCCCTGTGCAGTTCCAGGCCCAGAACGGCCCCACCACCAGCCTGGCCAGCCTGCTGTGAAACTGTAACTATCAGGACACAACTCCATGAAAAACAGAGAAAAAAAAAGCCAAAAAAAAGGAAAAAAAACCACAAAACAAAACAAAATCCATGCAAACCCTTTTCTTCAGTGAAAAGGCAGCAAATTCCTCTGGTAGTGAGGCCTTGTAGGAAAGAGGTGGCAGAAGGACAAGGAACTTTGTGGGCAGAGCAGTTGGAGCTGTTCTTCCATGTGTGGATGAATTTCCAGGTGTGTGCAGAGACCTGGTTTAATCTGCTGAAAATTGAGGGTTATGGACTCCTGGGCTCGACCTTGTTGAGATTCCTCCTTGTTCCAAACTCCCAGGAAGTGAAGAGGATTCCCTGTTTGAATCCCACTTGTATTCCCTCAGCCTGATCCTGGGCTGAGAGAGGTTCCTGCCCCCTCCTGGAATCCTGATGGGATTGTGGAGTGCCCTGAAATTCCCAGTGTGGTTGTTCCTGAGGTGGAACCTCCCTGGGTTTGTGCAGGGTGGGAAAGCAGGAGCTGGGACAGGGTTTGGTGTCCTGGGGAGTCACCAGAGGGGACAAAAAGCCACCACTCTGTCCTTGGGAGGTTCTTCCTTCCCTGTTCCTGGCCCAGAGCCACAACCACAGCTCTCTCCATGGCTTTGGGGCTGCAGGAATCTTCCTCTCCTCCTGTTTGATCCTTTCCTGGTCCAAACCACTGGGAAAAAACAGCCTTTTTTTGCATCTTTGCTGCAGGAATGTTCCTCTCCTCCTGTCTGATCCTTTCCTGGTCCAAACCATTTGGAAAAAACAGCCTTTTTTTGCATCTTTGCTGCAGGAATCTTCCTCTCCTCCTGTTTGATCCTTTCCTGGTCCAAACCACTGGGAAAAAACAGCCTTTTTTTGCATCTTTGCTGCAGCCTGGCAATGAAGGCACCTGTGCCTTAAGGATTCACAAAGTCAGACTTAAACCAGGGGGTTAAACCCACACCCAGGATAAGCCACAGGCTTAGCATAAAACTAATCCTGCCCTGGGCAAAAATGTCACTTTTCCAGCTTAGTTTTCCTGTTCCAGCTCAGGTTTTTTTTGGAACAGGACACAGGGAATGGGGAGTTGGGAATCCCAGGAAGCAGCAACAGGTTCTGGGAGGCTCCTGGGGTTAAATAAAAGTGTTTTCTTTTAGCTCTGAATCTTTAACTCCCATTCAAAGGATGTGATTCTGTCCCAGAGAGGAGCCCTGACCCCTCCTCAAGCCTTGTCTTGACTCACAGCTGGGTTGGAAAGGACCTTAAAATCCTCTTCATTTCAACCCCCAGGGCTCACTTTTGCTCTCCAGTTCTCATCCCCTCCCTCTCAGCAGCTCACTGGGGGGTTTGTTGCAATCCAAACCCTTCAGGTTTTACCTCTGAAGGGCATTGAAGGGCCAAGGTTTTAAAACCAGGATTTTGTGGCTCCTGTTTCATTCAGGATTTTATGCCTTGTTAAATCTCCAAAGGGGAGAACATGGCCCTGCTCTCACCACAGGGAGGGAATCTTGGCCCTGGGATTGCAAAGAAAACCCTCAGAGCTGTTGAAACTCAAAAAATAGGGAATCAATCTGGGAGACAGGAGGTCCCAATCCAGGCAGGATCCACCTCCTGGAGGGCTCTGAATCCCATGGGAGCTGCCAGTGGATTCCCACCAGCTCAGCACCCACCATGAGCTTGGATTTTGGTCAGGAATGATCCCACCTTGGGAATATTTGATATTTCCCTTCCATGGGAAGCAGAATCTTTGGATTTTTTTCCCCCCCTCTGTAAGTCACTGAGTTGCAACAACTCAGTTTTTAAGCCCCCAGATGCTTTTCCTTGCCCATTTCCTTGGCAGTGCCCTGAGCTCCTGGATGAGGAGCAGCTGGAAAAGTTATCCTTTAAATCCAGGCATTCCCTCTGTTTGTCTTCCCTTCAATGTGAGGCTGTTTGGAACTGGATCCCTCCAGCTCAGAATATTCTGGATTTACAGACCCATCTCAAAAGAAGTTGCTTTTCATTCCAGAAACAGATTCCCAAGAATGGGTTGGGTTGGAAGGACCTGAAGGATCATCCAATTCCACCTCCCACCATCCCAGTTTGCTCCATCCTGACCTTGGACATTCCCAAAGGATGGGGCAGCCAGGAGGGAAAATTTGGGCAAAAAAAAAAAAAATGCTGTAAAAAAAGCAAGATTGGAAAACTCCCCAAATTTTCCAGAGCTGTGGTTTGGGCTGAGCTTTGGCAAAGTTGGGATGGACATTCCCAACCTCCTGGTGCTGCTCAGTGGACCCTCCAAGCTGGACTGAGACAATTCCCAGTGTGGCTTCTCCTTGTCCTTTGGCTGCTTTGGGGTTCAGGCTGTGCAAGGGAAGGAAGGACTGGGGGGAAAAAGCTGATCCTGCCCCAGCTGGGCCCATCCTGAGCCCCACCAAGCCCTTCCCTCGTGCCAGACTCGGCTCCAGAGGCCTCTCCCACCCCCCCAGGATTCCAAGCCCTGTGTAAATTTGCTGATTTTCTATCTCTGCAGCCCCGTGTACATCAGTGACAATGTACAGAAGCTTTTTAAGGACACTTGTATATTAAATTATTTAATAGTTTTTTGCTTTTCAGTACCTTTTGTATCGGGACAGAGCTGAAAACAAGAACTCACCTGAAGCTCCTTTTCCAAGTGTGTAAAAGTTGAACAGCAAAAACCACAAGTTTACAAAATATTTTTTTTTTTGTTAAATTACTTGGGTCTGTTTAACTTGATTTGAACAAATTTCTAAACCCCTTTTCTCCTCCAATCATTTAACTCTCTCTCTCTCCAAACAACCCTTGAAGTCTTTTATGAGCTTCTAAAAAAAAAAAAAATAACAAAAAAAGAATTTTATTCTTCTAAAGATGTAATTTAGAGAAATGTACAGGTTTGGGTTTGGGTTTTTCTTTTTTTTCCTTCTGGTATTTTTAAAGGAGTAGCAACAACTTTAACCCAGAAACATCTTTAATCCCTGGTTGTAGATAGTGTAAAAACTGATATATGTGTATAGAGCCTGGAGATGTCTTTGCCTCTTGTCTCCCATTCCCTGCAGGAATTCCAAGGCCCAACCACACAGGGGGTCAAACCAACCCCCCAGCACTGACCTGACCCCCCTCCCAGCAACAAAAATTGGCTGAGAATTCCAATTTATCACGACCTGGAGCTGCCTGAGCTCCCCCTGTCCCTTCCCTGCTCCCCTTCCCTCCCTTTTCCCAAATTCTCCAGCAAACAGGAGGGGGGTGGGAGGAGCTGGGGGGGTCTCAGGGCTCCCTCTGAGCCCTTTCCAGGAGCTCCAGCTGAGGCTGAGCCCCCTCCTGTGTGTTCCTGGTCTATTTAATTGTCCCCTGAGTGTCCCCAACGTCCTGTCACTCTGTCCAAGGTGGTGTTTGAGTGTTTGTAGGTCCTGTAAATACAATAACCCCTGGAATGAGTCGGGCCAGGCCTTGTCCCTCTGGCCCTTCTCGTTTTCTATATTAGAAGAATTTTTAAATAAAGTTAAATTTTACTTCTTCTACCAGTTTGTAGAATTAATTCCTTCACTTGATCCTGCTGGGCCCAAAACACCTGTGAGTGTAACCACAGCCTGGATTTCCTGCTTGGAAATGCTCCCCTGGGATGGGAGGATGTGGCTGGAACCTCCTCTGGAGCTTCTGGAACCTCCTCTGGAGCTGCTGGAACATCCTCGAGCTTCTTGAACCTCCTCTGGAGCTGCTGGAACCTCCTCTGGAGCTGCTGGAACCTCCTCTGGAGCTGCTGGAACATCCTCGAGCTTCTGGAACCTCCTCTGGAGCTGCTGGAACCTCCTCTGGAGCTTCTGAAACCTCCTCTGGAGCTGCTGGAGCCTCCTTTCTGGAGCTTCTGGAACCTCCTTCTGGAGCTGCTGGAACCTCCTTCTGGAGCTGCTGGAACCTCCCCTGGAGCTGCTGGAACCTCCTCTGGAGCTGCTGGAACATCCTCGAGCTTCTGGAACCTCCTCTGGAGCTGCTGGAACCTCCTCTGGAGCTTCTGAAACCTCCTCTGGAGCTTCTGGAACCTCCTTTCTGGAGCTTCTGGAACCTCCTTTCTGGAGCTTCTGGAACCTCCTTCTGGAGCTGCTGGAACCTCCTCCTGGAGCTGCTGGAACCTCCTTCTGGAGCTTCTGGAACCTCCTTCTGGAGCAGCTGGAACCGCCTCTGGAGCTGCTGGAACCTCATCGAGCTTCTGGAACCGCCTCTGGAGCTTCTGGAACCTCTGGAGCATCTGGAACCTCCGCTGGAGCATCTGGAACCTCCTTCTGGAGCTGCTGGAACCTCCTTCTGGAGCTGCTGGAACCTCATCGAGCTTCTGGAACCTCCTCTGGAGCTTCTGGAACCGCTGGAGCATCTGGAACCTCCTTCTGGAGCTGCTGGAACCTCCTTCTGGAGCTGCTGGAACCTCCTGTGGAGCTGCTGGAACCTCCTTCTGGAGCTGGAACCTCCCCTGGAGCTACTGGAACCTGCTCTGGAGCTTCTGGAACCTCCTCTGGAGCTTCTGGAACCTCCTCTGGAGCATCTGGAACCTCTGGAGCTGCTGGAACCTCCTCTGGAGCTGCGGGAACCTCCTCTGGAACCTCCTCTGGAGCTGCTGGAACCTCCTCTGGAGCTGCTGGAACCTCCTCTGGAGCTGCTGGAACCTCTGGAGCTGCCGGAACCTCCTCTGGAGCATCTGGAACCTCTGGAGCTGCTGGAACCTCCTCTGGAGCTGCTGGAACCCACCAGGGCTTTGGGATAACAAAGGACTTTGTGGATTCATCAAATCCCCTGGAATTGTTGGGAGTTTTGGTCCAGGACTCAACTATTTTTCCCTGCAGCTTGATGGATCAGGTTTTGTGGGAAATTCATTCCTTTTTGTGTCTTTTATCCCAGGATTTTCAGGGAATTCTTTTTTTTTTTTTTTTTTTTACATTTGGAGCTTTAAGTTTCCAAAAAACCAGAAGGAAACTGCTGAGTTAATCTGGAAATAAAATGTGGAGGAAACCAAAGGCTGAAGATTTCACTGCAGGATGTCCCTTCCCAAAAACATCCCCTGGAATTTCATCCAGAAATGAAAATTCCAACCCAAATGGCAACTCCAGACTGGACAGCACTGACTGGGAATCTGCATTTCTTAAGGAAAACCAGAGCTGGTTGTCACCTCCTGCTCTTCATCCTCCCCTCTGGAATTCCTTCAGCTCCTGGACCTGTGGGAATCACCCAAAAGTGCAGAAATTTGGTCCTGTTGATCCAGAGCCACATCCAGAGTCGATTTTCCTTTTTCCTGTGGCTGGAAAGGCCAAATTGAGATCCAAACCTGAAGGTTCTTCTGCCAAGTTCCCAACTGATCCCACTTGGATTGAAGCCCTGAAGGGAAAGGAGCTCATCCCATCAACCACAAGGGAAAAAGGGAAGGAATTTGGGCCTCCTTTTCCCTGAGTTTTTGGGAATCAAACCCATCTCAAGCTCTGCTGGTGCCACAGCAAGGGAAGGGTCTGGGTGTGGGTTTGGGGATGATTCTTCCCAAGGATCTTTCCTGGTTAATCCTGAGCTTTGGAATGGCCTGAGGTGGAGCTGGGGGGGGTTGGGAGAAGTCCCTGAGTTGGTCCAAAATTGTCTGTGCAAAGGTGGGAGGAAGGTGCTTTTTAACAGGAAAACTCAGGAATCCTGGAATGGTTTGGGTGGGAAGGGACCTGGAATGGTTTGGGTGGAATCCTGGAATGGTTTGAGTGGAATCCTGGAATGGTTTGGGTGGAATCCTGGAGTGGTTTGGGTGGGAATGGACCTGGAATGGTTTGGGTGGAATTCTGGAATGGTTTAGGTGGAATCCTGGAATGGTTTGGGTGGAATCCTGGGATGGTTTGGGTGGGTTTAGGTGGAATCCTGGAATGGTTTGGGTGGAATCCTGGAATGGTTTGGGTGGAATCCTGGGATGGTTTGGGTGGAATCCTGGAATGGTTTGGGTGGAATCCTGGAATGGTTTGGGTGGAATCCTGGAATGGTTTGGGTGGAATCCTGGAATGGTTTGAATGGGTTTAGGTGGAATCCTGGAATGGTTTGGGTGGGAAGGGACCTGGAATGGTTTTGGTGGAATCCTGGAATGGTTTGGGTGGGAAGGGACCTGGAATGGTTTGGGTGGAATCCTGGACTGGTTTGGGTGGGAAGGGACCTGAAGGACCACCCAGTGCCACCCCATCCATGGGCAGGGACACCTCCCACTATCCAGGTTGGTCCAGCCTGGCCTTGGACACTTCCAGGGATGGGGAATCCACAACTTCTCTGGGAATTCCATCCCAGCCCCTCCCCACCCTCCCAGCCAAGAATTCCTTCCCAACCCCACCTATCCCTGCCCTCTGTCCATGGGAAGCCATTCCCTGTGTCCAGGCCCTTGTTCCCTCTTCCTGAGGATGTTGAACACAAAGTTCTTCCCAGATTGTGACTCTTTAATGTACAAGGTGGAAAAACTGAAGTTTGCTGGAACTTCCCTGCCCATGGAGGGACAAGGATTGGAATTCTGGATCTGACCTCTGGTTCTTTCCTTGCAAGAGCCTCGATTTGGTGCCTCCCCTGCCTTAGAAAAGTGGGAAACATTCGGGCACCTCCCAAGGAGGCTGAAAACGCCGCTGAGCCGGGCCAGGCTGGGGCTCCCACCGCGGGTTTGTGTTAACCCAACAGTTCGGGGAGGCTCCTGAGCAAAGTTCAGGGATTGGTTCCTTTGTTCCCGTCTCTGAGCGGGGATTTGACCGGGGGGGGAGGGAGGGTTCGGCTCCCCGAGGGTTAAATCCCTGCGGGAACGAGCCCCGAACCGGCACCGGGGGGCGAGCGGGGACCGGGATCGGCTCCTGGCACCGGGACGGGCACCGGGCCCTGTGCGGGGACCGGGATCTGCCCCTGGCACCGGGACCGGGACCGAGCCCTGTGCGGGAACCGGGATCGGCTCCTACCCCTGGCACCGGCACCGAGCCCTGTGCGGGAACCGGGATCGGCTCCTGGCACCGGGACCGGCACCGAGCCCTGGGCGGGGACCGGGATCGGCTCCTACCCCTGGCACCGGGACCGGGATCTGCCCCCGGGACCGGCACTGGCACCTCCTGCGGGTCCGAGCCCTTCACCTGCCCCGGGCACCGGTACCAGCCGGAGCTGCCCCGGGACCGATCCCTCCTTATCCCCGGGACCGACCCCGAGGTACCGGCCCCGGCCCCTGCAGCGGGTCCGGGATCTGCCCCCGGTACCGGCCCCGGCCCCTCCAGCAGGACTGAGCGCTGCTCCTGCCCCCGGTACCGGTACCGGCCCCTCCAGCGGGTCTGAGCGCTGCTCCTGCCCCCGGTACCGGCCCCAGCCCCTCCTGCGGGACCAGGATCTGCCCCTGCCCCGGTACCGACCCCGGCCGGAGCTGCTGCGTGTCCCTATCCCGCAGGACCGGCCCCTCCGCGCCGCTTCCTCCTCCCGTCCCCTCCCCTCTATCTGCGGCCCCAGCGCGGCCTGCGCGGCCGGATAAGGCCGGGCCGGGGCTGCGGCCCCTCCTGAGGGCAGCGCAGAACCTCGGCCGGCCCCGGTAGCAGCAGAGCCCGGCGGGAGGAGGAGCCGCTCCTGGCCCGGCCCCGGGAAGGTCTCGGCGCGGGGAGGAGGAGAAGGAGGAGGAGGAGGAGCCGCTCCCGGCCCGGCCCGGCCCCGGGAGGAGGAGGAAGAGGAGGAGCCGGACCCGGCCTCGGGAAGGCCCCGGTGGGAGGAGGAGGAGGGGGACGAAGAGGGAGAGGAGCCGGCCCCGGCCCCGGCGGGAGAAGGAGGAGCCGCTCCCGACCCGCCTCAGCCCCGGCGGGAGGGGGAGCAGGAGGAGCCGCTCCCGGCCCGGCCCCGGGAAGACCCCGGGGGGAGAAGGAGGAGGAGGAGCCGGGCCCGGCCCCGGGAAGGCCCCGGCGGGAGGAGAAGGAGGAGCCGCTCCCGACCTGGCCCCGGGAAGACCCCGGGGGGGAGAAGGAGGAGGAGGAGCCGGGCCCGGCCCCGGGAAGGCCCCGGCGGGAGGAGAAGGTGGAGCCGCTCCCGGCCCGACCCGCCTCAGCCCCCGGCGGGGGGAGAAGGAGGAGCCGCTCCCGGTCCGGCTCCGCCGCGCGTGTGACCGGGACGCTCCCGACCCGCGCGGGACACGCCCCCTCCCCACATGCCGCGCCCCCATTGGCTCCCGTTCCCCGCCAGGTCAGCGCCGCGCAGCTCCCATTGGTCACTCAGCCAGTCAATCAAACAGGCCACGCCTTTTCCCCACCACAGCGGGGCGCCGGGGGCGGGGCTTCAGGGGTGTCAATCAAAAAGAGACCCCGCCTCTTTCCCATCACGGCTTACTACGGGGGCGGGGCCAAGGCGGGCTCTGCCTGCTGATTGGCCGCGGCGCGGGCAGGCCGTGTTCCCATTGGACGGCTCAGCTGTCAGTAACGAGTTTAAAGCTGGTTAAACCCCACCCCCCTAACGGGGGCGTGGCCTGTCCGAAGGGGGCGTGGCCCGGGCGTGAGGGTGTCCCAAATCTGCCTGGCAACGGGGGGGGGTCCCGGGGGCGGGGGGGGCAATGGGGGGGGGCGAGGGGGGTAATGGGGGGGGGCGAGGGGGGCAAATGGGGAGGGGAAGGGGCGGGAGGGGATGGGGGGAGGGTAAAGGGGGGGGTGGGGGAGGGTAAAGGGGGGGGGCGGGTCCCCCTGCGCGCGCAGCCCCCCCCGCCCCCCCCCTCCTGTCAGTGGCCACCTGAGGGAGCCGCCTCCCCTCCCCCCACGGCCCCAGTCCGGGCCGGGCCCCGCTGAGGAGGAGGAGGAGGCGGCTCTGAGGGGGCTCCGGACAGTGAGTGACACCCCCCCCTTCCCACCGCGGTCACACAAGCCCCGGGAGCGGGAACGGGGATGGGGACAGGGACAGGGACACACACACAGCCCGTGCCCCGAGAGAGGGGCTGAGGGGAAAGGGGGGCCAGGGGGGTCTGGGAGGGGAGGGGGGGCCAGCGCTGTGAGGGGAGCGGGGGCTGTGAGGGGTCTGTGAGGGCAGAGGGGGCTGTGAGGGGAGTGGGGGCTGTGAGGGGAGTGGGGGGTCTGTGAGGGTAGAGGGGGCTGTGAGGGCAGAGGGTGCTGTGAGGGGAGTGGGGGCTGTGAGGGGAGTGGGGGGTCTGTGAGGGCAGGGGGGTCTGTGAGGGGTAGTGGGGGATCTGTGAGGGGAGCGAGGGCTGTGAGGGCAGGGGGGGTCTGGGGGATCTATGAGAGGAGTGAGGGGTCTGTGAGGGGAGCGGGGGCTGTGAGGGGTCTGTGAGGGCAGAGGGGGCTGTGAGGGGACCGGGGGCTGTGAGGGGAGTGGGGGGTCTGTGATGGCAGAGGGGGCTGTGAGGGGAGTGGATGTCTGTGAGGGGTCTGTGAGGGGAGCGGGAGCTGTGAGGGCAGGGGGGTCTGTGGGGTCTGTAAAGGGAGTGAGGGGTCTGTGAGGGGAGCGAGGGCTGTGAGGGCAGAGGGGTCTGTGGGGTCTGTGAGGGGAGTGGGGGATCTGTGAGAGGAGTGGGGGGTCTCTGAGGGGTCTGTGAAGGAAACGGGGGGTCTGTGAGGAGAGTGGATGTCTGTGAGGAGTCTGTGAGGGGAGTGGGGTTTGTGAGGGTAGCAGGGGGTCTGTGAGGCGAATGGGGTTGAGAGGGGTTTGTGAGGGGAGTGGGGGCTGTGAGGACAGGGGGTTTGGGAGATCTGTGAGAGGAGTGGGGGGTCTGAGGGGAGTGGGGTCTGAGAGGAGTGAGGGGTCTGTGAGGAGAGCGAGGGCTGTGAGGGCAGAGGGGTCTGTGGAGTCTGTGAGGGGAGTGGGGGTTCTGTGAGAGGAATGGGGGGTCTCTGAGGGGTCTGTGAAGGAAACGGGGGGTCTGTGAGGAGAGTGGATGTCTGTGAGGAGTCTGTGAGGGGAGTGGGGTTTGTGAGGATAGCAGGGGGTCTGTGAGGAGAGTGGGGGGTCTGTGAGGGCAGGAGCGTGTCTGAGAGGAGTGGGGTCTGAGGGGAATTTGGGGTCTGTGAGGGGAGTGGGTTCTGTGAGGGCAGGGGGGTCTCAGTGGGGTCTCTGAGGGCAAGGGGGGTCTCAGTGGGGTCTGTGAGGGCAGGGGGGTCTCAGTGGGGTCTGTGAGGACAGGGGGGTCTCAGTGGGGTCTGAGGACAGAGGAGTCTCAGTGGGGTCTCAGTGGGGTCTGTGAGGACAGGGGGGTCTCAGTGGGGTCTGAGGACAGGGGGGTCTCAGTGGGGTCTCAGTGGGGTCTGTGAGGACAGGGGGGTCTCAGTGGGGTCTGTGAGGACAGGGGGGTCTCAGTGGGGGTCTGAGGGCAGGGGGGTCTCAGTGGGGTCTGTGAGGACAGGGGGGTCTCAGTGGGGTCTATGAGGACAGGGGGGTCTCAGTAGGGTCTATGAGGACAGGGGGCTCTCAGTGGGGTCTCAGTGGGGTCTGAGGGCCGGGGGGTCTCAGTGGGGTCTCAGTGGGGTCTGAGGGTAAGGAGGTCTCAGTGGGGTCTGTAAGGACAAGGGGCTCTCAGTGGGGTCTGTGAGAGGAGGGGGAAGTTGCATGCGGGGTTAATAACAATTTTTAAAATGTTTAAAAACGTAAGAAAAAAATGTAAAAAAATAAAAGAAGCGGGTGGGTGAGTAGGAGGGGCGGGTGGGCCGGGGCTCGGGGGTGCCAGGGAGGAGCGGGAGTGCATCCTGGGAGTTGCCCGATAGGCACAGCTACCAGAGCATGTCAGCAAAGGCGGATTATTGGTGCCAGAGCCTTGGGAAGGAGGGGGAGGGGAGTGGGGGAGGGGACGGGCCACCAGCGGGGCCACCAGCGGGGCCACCGGCACCCCCCGGGGGTCCCCCCGGGCTGGAGGGACGGACAGCGGCGCTCCCGACACACGGACGGAGTTTGGCACCGCCGGGGAAGAGTTTGGGGTGCGGAGAGAAGGGGTTGGTAACAACGAGGGGTGTCCCGAAACAGGAGGGGCTGCCGTGGAACGGAGGGTGTGCTGGGAATGGGAGAGACACGGGGAATGGTGAGGGTGTGCTGGGAATGGGAGAGACACGGGGAATGCTGAGGGTGTGCTGGGAATGGGAGAGACACGGGGAATGCTGAGGGTGTGCTGGGAATGGGAGAGACACAGGGAATGCTGAGGGTGTGCTGGGAATGGGAGAGACACGGGGAATGGTGAGGGTGTGCTGGGAATGGGAGAGACACAGGGAATGCTGAGGGTCTACTGGGAATGCTGAGGGTCACAGGGAATGGTGAGGGTCTGCTGGGAATGGTGAGGGTCCCAGGGAATGGTGAGGGTGTGCTGGGAATGCTGAGGGTCCCAGGGAATGCTGAGAGTCACAGGGAATGGTGAAGGTGTGTTGGGAATGCTGAGAGTGTGCTGGGAATGCTGAGGGTCCCTGGGAATGCTGAGAGTCACAGGGAATGCCGAGGGTCCCAGGGAATGCCGAGGGTCCCAGGGAATGCCGAGGGTCCCAGGGAATGCTGAGGGTCCCAGGGAATGCTGAAGGTCCCAGGGAATGCTGAGAGTCCCAGGGAATGGTGAGGGTGTGCTGGGAATGCTGAAGGTCCCAGGGAATGGTGAGGGTGTGCTGGGAATGCTGAGGGTCCCAGGGAATACTGAGGGTCCCAGGGAATGCTGAGGGTCTGCTGGGAATGCTGAGGGTCTGCTGGGAATGCTGAGGGTCCCAGGGAATGCTGAGGGTCTGCTGGGAATGCTGAGGGTCCCAGGGAATGCTGAAGGTCCCAGGGAACGCTGAGAGTCCCAGGGAATGGTGAGGGTCTGCTGGGAATGCTGAGAGTCCCAGGGAATGCTGAGAGTCACAGGGAATGGTGAGTGTGCTGGGAATGCTGAAGGTCCCAGGGAAAGGTGAGAGTGTGCTGGGAATGCTGAGAGTCACAGGGAATGGTGAGGGTGTGCTGGGAATGCTGAGGGTCCCAGGGAATGGTGAGGGTGTGCTGGGAATGCTGAGGGTCCCAGGGAATGCTGAGTGTGCTGGGAATGCTGAAGGTCCCAGGGAATGGTGAGGGTGTGCTGGGAATGCTGAAGGTCCCAGGGAATGGTGAGGGTGTGCTGGGAATGCTGAGGGTCTGCTGGGAATGCTGAGGGTCTGCTGGGAATGCTGAGAGTCACAGGGAATGCTGAGGGTCCCAGGGAGTGCTGAGGGTGTGCTGGGAATGCTGAGGGTCCCAGGGAAATGTGAGAGTCACAGGAAAAGTGAGGGTGTGCTGGGAATTCTGAGAGTCTGCTGGAAAACTTGAGAGTCTGCTGGGAATGCTGAGGGTCCGCTGGGAATGCTGAGGGTCCACTGGGAATGCTGAGGGTGCACTGGGAATGCTGAGGGTCCCAGGGAATGCTGAGGGTCTGCTGGGAATGCTGAGGGTCCGCTGGGAATGCTGAGGGTCCACTGGGAATGCTGAGGGTGCACTGGGAATGCTGAGGGTCCCAGGGAATGCTGAGGGTCTGCTGGGAATGCTGAGAGTCCCAGGGAATGCTGAGGGTCCCAGGGAATGCTGAGGGTGCACTGGGAATGCTGAGGGTGCTCAGGAGGGACCTGGAGGTTCCCAGTGAATCCCGAGGGTCTGCAGGAAAACTCAGGAAAACTAAAACCCGACGGGCCGTGGGATAACCCGGGGGGTCTGCAGGGAAACCTGAGGGTCTGCCCTGAAACCCGGGATCCGCTGGAAAACCTGGGAATGCTGAGGGTCTGCAGGAAGATCCAGGGGTCTGCCCAGACCTCAGGGGTTTGATCCCAGGGGGTCTGTCCCAAATCCTGGGACTCTGTCCCCAAATCCCAGGGGTCTGTCCCCAAATCCCAGGGGTCTGTCCCTGATCCCAGGGGGGTCTGTCCCAAATCCTGGGACTCTGTCCCCAAATCCCAGGGGTGTGTCCCTGATCCCGGGGGTCTCCCCCTTGATCCCGGAGATCTCTCCCAGATCCCGGGGGTCTCTCCCCCAATCCCGGGGGTCTCTCCCCTTGATCCCGGAGATCTCTCCCAGATCCCGGGGGTCTCTCCCCCAATCCCGGGGGTCTCTCCCCCAATCCCGGGGGTCTCTCCCCCAAATCCCGGGGGTCTCTCCCCCAATACCGGGGGTCTCTCCCTACCCCAGGGGTCTCTCCCCCAATCCCAGGGGTCTCTCCCCCAATCCCAGGGGTCTCTCCCCCAATCCCGGGAGGGTCTCTCCCCCAATCCCAAGGGTCTCTCCCCCAATCCCGGGGGTCTTCCCTCAAATCCCGGGGGTCTCCCCCCCGATCCCGGGGGTCTCTCCCTGCCCCCGGAGGTCTCTCCCTAAATCCCGGAGGTCTCTCCCCCAATCCCGGGGATCTCCCCAATCCCGGGGGTCTCTCCCTACCCCCGGGTCTCTCCCCAATCCCAGGGGTCTCTCCCTACCCCCGGCTCTCTCCCCCAATCCCGGGGGTCTCTCCCCAATCCCAGGGGTCTCTCCCCCCAATCCCGGAGGTCTCTCCCCCCAGTCCCGGGGATCTCCCCAATCCTGGGGGTCTCTCCCTACCCCCGGATCTCTCCCCAATCCCGGGGGTCTCTCCCTACCCCCGGCTCTCTCCCCCAATCCCGGGGGTCTCTCCCCCAATCCCGGGGGTCTCTCCCCAATCCCAGGGGTCTCTCCCCAATCCCAGGGGTCTCTCCCTACCCCCGGGTCTCTCCCCAATCCCAGGGGTCTCTCCCTACCCCCGGGTCTCTCCCCAATCCCGGGGGTCTCTCCCCCAATCCCAGGGATCTCCCCAATCCCGGGGGTCTCTCCCCCCGGGTCTCTCCCTACCCCCGGGTCTCTCCCCAATCCCAGGGGTCTCTCCCTACCCCTGGATCTCCCCCCAATCCCGGAGGTCTCTCCCCCAATCCCGGGGATCTCCCCAATCCCAGGGGTCTCTCCCCAATCCCGGGGGTCTCTCCCTACCCCCGGATCTCTCCCCAATCCCGGGGGTCTCTCCCCAATCCCGGGGGTCTCTCCCTACCCCCGGATCTCTCCCCAATCCCGGGGGTCTCTCCCTACCCCCGGGTCTCTCCCCAATCCCAGGGGTCTCTCCCTACCCCCGGGTCTCTCCCCCCAATCCCAGGGGTCTCTCCCTACCCCCGGGTCTCTCCCCAATCCCGGGGGTCTCTCCCTACCCCCGGGGGTCCGGCCCGGCCCCGGCAGGCAGGACAGGACGGACAGACGGACACGTGGGCAGGGCCAGCCCCGGCTGTGGGTTGTGCTCAGGCCCGGCCCGGGGGTCGGTGGGTGGTGCCAGCGCTGCCCCCTCCAGCTCTGGCTGACAACGGGCTCGTTCTCCCCAATTTTGCGACAGTTTTCCCTTTGCCTCGACGGCTTTTTATTTATTTATTTTATTATTTTTTACACTCATTTCCTGCCAGTTTCTGGGGGGGGGGGAGAGTTTAGTTTGTTCTTAAGATGAGCCGTGTTGAAAATAAAGTTATATCCTGTCTGTGGTTTGGCACCTTCTGCTCCCCCCGGCCCTGCTGGGCCTTCAGAAAACCCAATTAATTCTTAATTTTCTCTCTTAATTTCCCCCCTTCCCTCCGTTTTTTGTGCCGAGAGTGGTAAAATATTGGCAATTTCTTGGAGCATTTAGAAGTAATTTCTGCACGAATTTTCATCTCTGGGAGCAAATTCCGAAGGGGAAAATGAGTGTGAGGGAAGGAAAAGTTTGTGCTTTAATTTAAGGAAAAGTTTAAGTTGAGGAAGAGCTTTAAATATGACTCAAAAAATCAGAAATTTGTGGTGTAAATTTATTTGAAATTTCTGCTTTAACTTGAGGAAGAGCCTTAAAAATAACTCAAAAAAAATTCAGAAATTATTATAAGTAATTATTTGAAATTTCTGCATTAACTTGAGGAAGAGCCTTAAATATGACTCAAAAAAAATCAGAATTTTTTCTAAGTATTTATTTGAAATTTCTGCTTTACCTTGAGGGAAATCTTTAAATATAAGTCAAAAAAAATCAGAAATTGGGGGTATAAATTTATTTGAAATTTCTGCATTAACTTGAGGAAGAGCTTTAAATATAACTCAAAAAATCAGAAATTGGTGGTGTAAATTTATTTGAAATTTCTGCTTTAACTTGAGGAAGAGCCTTAAAAATAACTCAAAAAAATCAGAAATTATTATAAATATTTATTTGAAATTTCTTTCTGCTTTAACTTGAGGAAAAGCTTTAAATATGACTCAAAAAATCAGAAATTTGTGGTGTAAATTTATTTGAAATTTCTGCATTAACTTGAGGAAGACCCTTAAATATGACTCAAAAAAATCAGAATTTTTTCTAAGTATTTATTTGAAATTTCTGCTTTACCTTGAGGAAAATCTTTAAATATAAGTCAAAAAAATCAGAAATTGGGGGTATAAATTTATTTGAAATTTCTGCATTGAGGAAAATCTTTAAATATGACTCAAAAAAAATCAGAAATTGGTGGTGTAAATTTATTTGAAATTTCTGCTTTAACTTGAGGAAAAGCTTTAAATATAACTCAAAAAAATCAGAAAATTTTATAAGTATTTATTTGAAATTTCTGCATTAACTTGAGGAAGACCCTTAAATATGACTCAGAAAAAATCAGAAATTATTATAAGTAATTATTTGAAATTTCTGCTTTAATTTGAGGAAGAGCTTTAAATATAACTCAAAAAATCAGAAATTTGTGGTGTAAATTTATTTGAAATTTCTTTCTGCTTTAACTTGAGGAAGAGCCTTAAAAATAACTCAAAAAAATCAGAAATTATTATAAGTATTTATTTGAAATTTATTTCTGCTTTAACTTGAGGAAAAGCTTTAAATGACTCCTAAAAAAATCAGAAATTATTACAAGTATTTATTTGAAATTTCTGCATTAATTTGAGGAAGACCCTTAAATATGACTAAAAAAAAAATCAGGAATTGTTGTTATAAATATTTATTTGAGCACAAATGCCAAGAAAATGTGTGAAATAATTCAGTATTTTCCGTTGCTCTTCCAAGCACGAGGTTTTCCCAGAGCAAACTTGTCCTTTCAGTGGAGACTCCCCTTTCAAACTGCAGATTTTTTCCTCCTCTCTGTGGTACAGGAAACGTTTCTGGGTCAGATTTCCTCAGGAATTTGTCAGATTTTCTCAGGAATTTTCTCAGGAATGTGTCAGATTTTCTCAGGAATTTCTCAGATTTTCTCAGGAATTTCTCAGATTTTCTCAGGAATTTTCTCAGGAATTTCTCAGATTTTCTCAGGAATTTTCTCAGGGATTTCTCAGATTTCCTCAGGAATTTCTCAGATTTTCTCAGGAATTTCTCAGATTTTCTCAGGAATTTCTCAGATTTTTTTCTCAGGAATTTTCTCAGGAATTTCTCAGATTTTCTCAGGAATTTCTCAGATTTTCTCAGGAATTTCTCAGATTTTCTCAGGAATTTCTCAGATTTTCTCAGGAATTTCTTAGGAATTTGTCAGATTTTCTCAGGAACTTGTCAGATTTTCTCAGGAATTTCTCAGATTTTCTCAGGAATTTCTCAGGAATTTGTCAGATTTTCTCAGGAATGTGTCAGATTTTCTCAGGAATTTTCTCAGGAATTTCTCAGATTTTCTCAGGAATTTCTCAGATTTCCTCAGGAATTTCTCAGATTTCCTCAGGAATTTCTCAGATTTTCTCAGGAACTTGTCAGATTTTCTCAGGAATTTCTCAGATTTTCTCAGGAATTTGTCAGATTTCCTCAGGAATTTGTCAGATTTCCTCAGGAATTTGTCAGATTTCCTCAGGAATTTGTCAGATTTTCTCAGGAATTTGTCAGATTTTCTCAGGAATTTGTCAGATTTCCTCAGGAATTTCTCAGATTTCCTCAGGAATTTCTCAGATTTCCTCAGGAATTTGTCAGATTTTCTCAGGAATTTGTCAGATTTTCTCAGGAATGTGTCAGATTTTCTCAGGAATTTCTCAGGAATTTGTCAGATTTTCTCAGGAATTTCATGGCCCGTCTTGAACCAGAGTCCAAAAAGTGCCTGGGCCAGCCCCTCCCCACCCTCCCAGCCAGGAATTATTCCCAATATCTAACCCATCCCAGAGAAGTTGTGGATTCCTCATCCCTGGGAGTGCCCAAGGCCAGGCTGGACTCACCTGGGACAGTGGGAGGTGTCCCTGCCCAGGGCAGGGCTGGCACTGGGTGGGCTTGGAGGTCCTTCCAACCCAACCCAGTCTGGGATTCTCTGATTCCATGAACATGGTGAGAGGATGGTGTGAAGATGGGACCAACCTAAAGGGGCTCCAGGAGAGCTGGAGAAGGACTTGGGACAAGGGATGGAGGGACAGGACACAGGGAATGACTTCCCATGGACAGGTGGGATATTGGGAAGGAATTCCTGGCTGGGAGGGAAAGGAATCCCAGAGAATCCATGGCTGCTCCATCCCTGGGAGTGCCCAAGGGCAGGTTGGAGAAGAGAAGCTCCAGGGAGACCTCAGAGCCCCTTCCAGAGCCTGAAGGGGCTCCAGGAGAGCTGGAGAGGGATCTGGGACAAGGGAGGGAGAGACAGGACACAGGGAATGGCTTCCCATGGGCAGAGGGGATATTGGGCAGGAATTCCTCTCTGGGAGGGTGGGAAGGGGCTAGAATGGAATTCCCAGAGGATTCCCCATCCCTGGAAGTGTCCAAGGCCAGGCTGGACTCACCTGGGACAGTGGGAGGTGTCCCTGCCCAGGGCAGGGCTGGCACTGGGTGGGCTTTGATGCCCTTCCCACCCAAACCAGTCTGTGCTTCTATAAACAGCTCCTGGGCATCTTCCTTAGGGAAAATCCTTGAGGAATCTGTGGGGAGAACATTCCCCTGTCCTGGCTGGGCTTCCCTCTCCCCCATCCTGCTCCTGACTCAGGATCTCCTTTCCCAATTCCTGGTGGGCACCCAAAAATCCCAGAGGGTTTTGCAGCCAAAGAACAATGAGAGAAGACCCACTATAAAAATACCCTTTTTTGCTGATTAATTCCCTCTCTCTGGAGCAAGGGGGGAGCTCTGATGCTTTTGGAATCCTTTCCAGTGTGGTTTAATATTCCAGGTGGGAAAACTGAAGGCGTTGGAGCTCCCTCAGATCCAGGTGGGCTAAAGGTGCCTCCAGAGATCACCAGTTTTACCTGTTGGGTTGGTTTCCTACAGAAGTTACTTTCAGAACAGGATAATAAATATTTTATTTTATTTTATTTTTTTTTTGCCCAAGAAAAGAAATCCTGTTGATCAAACCCATCCAACTGTCCCAAAAAAAAAAAAAGAGTTTAAATCAGTGTAGAGGGAGGACAAGTCCACCTGTGTGGCTGTTCCTCCTGAGCTCAGGAAGGAACATTTAAAGAAATCCAAAGACCTGACAGTGTTTTGGAGCATCTTGTGCCCATTTCCATCTCAATGATATCCCTGGAAAAAAAATTGTCTTCCACAGGCAGGACTTGGAATTGGCCCAGAATCTCATCCATCAACTCTTTTACTGCTTTTAATTCGATTGGCAAATTAAATTAATGCTGGTTGTGAAGGGAAGGGCCTGGAAAACATAAAATTCCCAAGGAAGGGCTGTCACTGTGTCCTTATGGCAGCATTCCCAACTCCAGCACGGCATTCCCTGCTCCCAGGGAGGATCACTGGGATCCTGCAGGGACCTCCCACAACTCCCAGTGTATCCTCAGCACTTTCCCACCTTTCCCTGAGTTTGAAGCTTTCTCTGAACCAGAAAACTCCATCTTTTAATCCCCCACTTTTGGAGTCTCTTCCGAGTGAAGTTTGTGGAATTCAACCCACAGGTGACACCTGGAATCAGAGAATCATGGAATGGGTTGGGGTGGAAAAGCCCTCTGAGATCAGCAAGTCCAATCCTTGATCCAACCCCACTGGGATCACCAGCCCAGGGCACTCCGTGCCCTGGGCTGGTGATCCCAGTAGGGTTGGATCAAGATGTGGTGGATTCTCCCTCAGTGCCACATCCATTGAATCAGAGAATGGATTGGGGTGGAAAAGCCCTCTGAGATCAGCAAGTCCAACCCTTGGTCCAACTCCAGTCCCTTTACCAGATCATGGCACTCAGTGCCACGGCCAAGCTCAGCTGAAAAACCTCCAGGGATGGGGAATCCACCCCCTCTCTGGGCAGCCCATTCCAATCCCTGAGCACTCTCTCTGCAAAGAATTTCTACCTGATCTCCAACTTCAATTTCCCCTGGCAGAGCTTGAGCCCCCCTTGTCCTATTGCTGAGTGCCTGGGAGAAGAGACCAACCCCCAGCTGGCCAGAACTTCCCTTCAGGCAGTTCCAGACAGTGCTGAGGTCACCTCTGAGCCTCCTCTTCTCCAGGCTCAACACCCCCAGCTCCCTCAGCCTCTCCCCACAGCACTTGTGCTCCAGTCCCTTCTCCAGCCTCGTTGCTCTTCTCTTCTCACTTGGCTTGGAAGAGACCTCTGAGCTCATCAAGTCCAACCCTTGATCCAACCCCACTGGGATCACTCTGGCACTCCGTGCCCTGGGCTGCTGATCCCAGTGGGGTTGGATCAAGACCTGGTGGATTCTCTGTCCCTGGAGGTGTTTCAGAGGACACTCAGTGCCACCTCCAGTCCCTTCTCCAGCCTCGTTGCTCTTCTCTGGCCCCGCTCCAGCCCCTCAATCTCTTGCCTCAACTGAGGGGCCCAGAACTGAACACAACACTCAAGGTGTGGCCTCCCCAAGGCAGAGTCCAGGGGAAGGGTCACTGCCCTGGGCCTGCTGGCCACGCTGGTTTGGATACTGTGGGACTCCCAATTCACAGAATCACAGAATCAGTTGGGTTGGATCCAGTGTATCCTCAGCACTTTCCCACCTTTCCCTGAGTTTGAAGCTTTCTCTGAGCCAGAAAACTCCCATCTTTTAATCCCCCACTTTTGGAGTCTCTTCCGAGTGAAGTTTGTGGAATTCAAGCCACAGGTGACACCTGGAATCAGAGAATCATGGAATGGGTTGGGGTGGAAAAGCCCTCTGAGATCAGCAAGTCCAATCCTTGATCCAACCCCACTGGGATCACCAGCCCAGGGCACTCCGTGGGCTCCAATAAAAGGCAGATAAAGAGGAAAAAAGGAACAACTTGGAGGCAAAGTGGAATTCTCAACATCCCTTCAGAACTGAGGGTTTTCCTTGGAGTTGGGGAAGGAATTCCTGGTTTTCTAGCTCCTCATTTCACTCTGGACTTCCTTTTGGGCACCAAAGCCAAAGGTTTGGGAAAGCTCCTCAGTTATTCCAGGATACTCCTTGGCCACCTGGAATTCCCAAGGAATTCCTGGAATGCACCAGCAAAGCTCTGGAGTTCCATTTGGTCACCAAAGCCAAAGATTTGGGAAAACACAACCAGGTTTTTCCTGATCCAAAGGAATTCCACTGGAGTTTCAGGAGGATTTGGGAGACTCTTTGCCCTGTTTATTCCAAGCCTTTATTAACATTATTTCCCTTAATCCCCTGCTAATTCCAACTGCAGATCCCTCAGGATTCCTCCCTTCCATACTGGGTCATTCCATAACCTGCTTTCCTGCTCTAAATTTAGGATTGATGGGATCACTTATTACTGGTGGGAATTTTTTTTTATTTTCCAGCAGATTTCAAGGGAAAAGTTTTCCTAAAACTGCTCCTTGCTTGGAATTTGGAGAATTCCTGAACTCCAAATCCCAGAGCTGAGACCAACCCCCTGGAATTAATGGGAGTTTTTAATGGAAAATCAAGATTAGGAGGTTCCCTCTTTCCAAAATAACCTTGGATGTCACTGGTATTCCCAAATTCCAGGAGGAGTTTTGTCAGGAATACAGGGGAAGAGAGAACCAGATTGAGTTGTGGAAGGTGAAATCCATCCTGGACAACAAATCCAAGTATTTCTGCTGGGAAAAAGGGAGGGAAGACCCTTCCAAGAGATGAGAAAACCTCCCAAGAGATGGGAAGACCCTCCCAAGGGATGGGAAGACCCTTCCATGGGATGGGAAAACCTCCCAAGGGATGGGAAAACCCTTCCATGGGATGGGAAAACCTCCCAAGGGATGGGAAAACCCTTCCATGGGATGGGAAAACCTCCCAAGGGATGGGAAGACCCTCCCAAGAGATGGAAAAACCCTCCCAAGGGATGGGAAAACCTCCCAAGGGATGGGAAAACCTCCCAAGGGATGGGAAAAGCCTCCCCAGGGATGGGAAAATCCCAGGAATGCCACCCAAAGCTGAACTGAAATCCATCCTGGACAACAAATCCAAGTATTTGTGCTGGGAAAAAGGGTGGGAAGACCCTCCCAAGGGATGGGAAAACCCTTCCAAGGGATGGGAAAACCCTTCCAAGGGATGGAAGACCCTCCCATGGGATGGGAAAACCTCCCAAGGGATGAGAAAACCTCCCAAGGGATGGGAAAATCCCAGGAATTCCACCCAAGCTGAGGCAGCCTTGGTTTCCCTGGCAGGAGGAGGAGGAGGAGGAGGAGGAGGAGGCTGGTCCTTCATCTGCAGGATGCCCATGGAAGTGAGAACTCCAGGGAATTGTGTGGGATCATCAGAGCTGGTTAAGAAGGAGCAGGGCAAGGACAGGCCAATCCTTCTCATCCCTGGGGGTTTGACATCCTTGGCATTGTGTCCTCAGAGGAAGGAAGTTTCTCACTTCCCCAGCTATTCCAGTTACATAAATCAGTTGTTGGGTGGCTGCTCAGGGCTCTATCCCTGGATTTGGGCCTGGGGGATATTTATCCAGAAATTCAACATAGAAACCTTTGTCATTCCTTCAGAAATTCCAGGGAAAAATGGTGGAATTCAACAGCCAGAAAAGCCCCTCCTGGAGTTCAGCCCCAATGCCAAGAGTGTTCCCAAATGTGAAGCCTTTGCACCCAAATCCCAGATTTTTCACTGAATATTGACACCTTTTCCAGCCTCCTTGGAACTTTCCCCAGGGGTCAGTGCTGGGGCCAGGCCTGTTCAACATCTTTAGTGATGATTGAGGTGAGGGGATTGAGTCCATCAGCAGCAAATTGGCTGATGGCACCAAGCTGGGAGGGAGTGTCGACCTGCTGGAAGGATGGAGGGACCTGGAGAGGGGTCTGGAGAGGCTGGAGGGATCTGGAGAAGGATCAGGACAGGCTGGAGGGATCTGGAGAAGGACCTGAACAGGCGGGAGGGATTTGGAGAAGGACCTGGACAGGCTGGAGGGATCTGGAGAAGGATCTGGACAGGCTGGAGGGATCTGGAGAAGGACCTGGACAGGTTGGAGGGATTTGGAGAAGGACCTGGACAGGCTGGAGGGATCTGGAGAAGGATCTGGACAGGCTGGAGGGATCTGGAGAGGGACCTGGACAGGCTGGAGGGCAGGAGGGCTCTGCAGAGGGACCTGGACAGACTTGAGGGATGGGCTGATCCCAATGGGCTGAAGTTCAGCAAGGCCAAGTGCAGGTCCTGCCCTTTGGCCACCCCAAGCCCTGCAGCGCTCCAGGCTGGGCACAGAGTGGCTGGAGAGCAGCCAGGCAGAGGGACCTGGGGGGACTGAGGGACAGGAAGCTCAACAGGAGCCACCAGTGTGCCCAGGTGGCCAAGAAGGCCAAGGGGATCCTGGCCTGGATCCAAACTAGCGTGGCCAGCAGGCCCAGGGCAGTGACCCTTCCCCTGGACTCTGCCTTGGGGAGGCCACACCTTGAGTGTTGTGTTCAGTTCTGGGCCCCTCAGTTGAGGCAAGAGATTGAGGGGCTGGAGCGGGGCCAGAGAAGAGCAACGAGGCTGGAGAAGGGACTGGAGGTGGCACTGAGTGTCCTCTGAAACACCTCCAGGGACAGGGAATCCACCAGGTCTTGATCCAACCCCACTGGGATCACCAGCCCAGGGCACAGAGTGCCAGAGTGATCCCAGTGGGGTTGGATCAAGGGTTGGACTTGATGAGCTCAGAGGTCTCTTCCAAGCCAAGTGAGAAGAGAAGAGCAACGAGGCTGGAGAAGGGACTGGAGCACAAGTGCTGTGGGGAGAGGCTGAGGGAGCTGGGGGTGTTCAGGCTGGAGAAGAGGAGGCTCAGAGGTGACCTCAGCACTGTCTGGAACTGCCTGAAGGGAAGTTCTGGCCAGGTGGGGGTTGGTCTCTTCTCCCAGGCACTCAGCAATAGGACAAGGGGGGCTCAAGCTCTGCCAGGGGAAATTGAAGTTGGAGATCAGAAAGAAATTCCTTACAGAGAGAGTGCTCAGGGATTGGAATGGGTGGATTCTCTGTCCCTGGAGGTGTTTAAGAGGAGACTGGATGTGGCACTGAGTGAGAATCCACCACGTCTTGATCCAACCCCACTGGGATCACCAGCCCAGGGCACGGAGTGCCAGAGTGATCCCAGTGGGGTTGGATCAAGGGTTGGATTTGATGATCTCAGAGGTCTTTTCCAACCCAGCTGATTCTCTGATCCCTTCAGAACACTTTTCTCTCCTGGTTTCCCTGGCTGTTGGATGCACAAGCCACTGAAGCACCTTCAGAGGGCACTGACTGGGGCTCCTCTGCAGTGCTGAGTTGCACATTTGGGTGTGGATGTTTCCAGAACTCTGCCTGTGACAGGCCTTGCTTGGCCACCCCCTGAGTGAAGGGAAGTTCTGGCCAGCTGGGGGTTGGTCTCTTCTCCCAGGCACTCAGCAATAGGACAAGGGGGGCTCAAGCTCTGCCAGGGGAGGTTTAGGTTGGAGATCAGGAAGAAATTCCTTACAGAGAGAGTGCTCAGGGATTGGAATGGGCTGCCCAGAGAGGGGGTGGATTCCCCATCCCTGGAGGTTTTTCAGCTGAGCTTGGCCGTGGCACTGAGTGCCATGATCTGGTAAAGGGACTGGAGTTGGACCAAGGGTTGGACTTGATGATCTCAGAGGGCTTTTCCAACCCAATCCATTCTAGGATTCTATGGATGTGGCACTGAGGGAGAACCCACCACTTCTTGATCCAACCCCACTGGGATCACCAGCCCAGGGCACGGAGTGCCCTGGGCTGGTGATCCCAGTGGGGTTGGATCAAGGGTTGGACTTGCTGATCTCCATTCTATGAGTCTCCAGATGGAGCTGGGAAGCAACAGCCTGGCCCAGGGGATGCCTTTGGAGTGACATTCCCTGTCTCCAATGCTGGAAGAGGATTCATTGGGAGCTTTGCTGCAGCTCCCCCAGCATTTCATGGCCTATCGATTGGGAGCAAAGTCCTCCCGGCCGACCGTGCCCGAGGGATGTGCCAGGGACTGTGTGAGCCCCCAGAGCCAGGTTGGCACTCCCTGAGCCACTTCCCTGCCAGGAATGCCTCTCAACAAGCACCTCTGCTCATTAGGACCTGCCCCTGATTAAAAAGGAGAATTAATCAGTTTTTCCAAAGGGAGCACAGAAGGTGCAGGAGCCTCTCCTGGAGGTGTCTCAGCTCCCAATTCTTGGTCCTCTGGACCATCAAACCCCTCAGGAGTTGCATTTGTGCTTCTGCCAAGACACTTGTGGTGCTCAGGAACTCGTTTATCCTGTTCATTCCCCCAACATTCCCAGCTTCCCATGACTCCCAAGGCTCCCAAGGCAGGTGACCAACCCACCAGATCTCACCAGCTTTGCCTCTTCCCCTTCCCTGACCTGCTCTGGGAGAGGCTGATTGTTCATCTCCTCAAGGAGAGGCTTCATCTCCTTTGTCTTCCTCCTTCCCTGACCTGCTCTGGGAGAGGCTGATTGTTCATCTCCTCAAGGAGAGGCTTCATCTCCTTTGTCTTCCTCCTTCTTTAGCCTGAATTTTCCAGGGTTTTTTTTTCCCTCCCATCCCAATCCCAAATTCTTCTCTCGCCTCCCCCGAGTTCCCCTCGTGGTGTGTGTTGTGTTTGGGGAGGTATTTTCTGAAGTTTGGTGTTAAAATGCACAGAAAAAGGTGATTTAATCCACATTATTTATGGAGTTTGTGTTTGGAAGAACAGCTGAATAGTTGGAATTTGCATCTCCAGGAAAAAACTGGGATGAGATGTTTGGTTTTATTGTGGGATTGATGCTACAAAACACCCAACTTGGGTTGAAAAAAAGGAACATTTATGGAGTTTGGGAACATTCCTGAAGGAAAATCAGACCCAAGGGAACACTGAGGGCACTTTGATCCAAACAAACAGAGTGGGGAGGAGGGAACCACCCACGGGGCTCCAGGGAATGCCCTCCTGGCACATCACCTGAGTGACACACCCCAGGGGTGCCACCCACCTTCCCCAGGGGATTCCAGCCCTCCCTCTCCCACTCTGGCCTTAATTAAGCAGCTTTAATGAGGCCCAGGTGGGAGTGCTGAGGTAACAGTGCCCAGGTGTTGCTTTTCCACCCCTGGAGGTGCCCACGTGGCTCTCAGTGCCCTGGGCTGGGTGACAAGGTGGGCATCGGGCACAGGGTGGGCTCTCTGGGCTTTCCCAACCCTCAGTAATTCCAAGATTTTGGGACTTTGGGCAAAAGCTTTGCAGAAGTTTCTGTTTGTTGACAGAAAACAACCCCTTAAATTCTTTAATTTAAATCTCTTTAATTCAGATGCAAATCCAATCATCTTAATGAGAGTTTTAATGAATATCCAGAGTCCCAAAAAGGAGGATATTGAGGATGGAGGATCTGAAGGTGCTGGGAGGGTTTGAGGGGCTGTTTTTAGGACTGCTCTAATGGAAGGTGAACTTTAAGGTCTTGTATCCTGGGATTCTGTTCCAGTTGGGATTGGGAATTCTGGGCCCATCCCCTCCCACCTGGCACAGATATTGATGAATTAAATTAGGAATCAGATACCATTAATTAATTACTGCCTGTTGGACCCAAGTAGTCTCAGCTTTATTTTTCCCTACAGAATTCCATCCCAAATCCCAACTTTTTCAACATCCAGCTGGATTTTTTTCCCCCTGGCACCATCAAGTGGGAATGTTTGTGGTTTAATCCCAACGGGAAGTGGTGCCAGTTCCTTTCCCTGTGTTTGAAAAGGCACCTGTGGCTTTGGACAGGGATTTTTTTTTCCAGCATTTTTAATGTCATCAAATAATTAGGAAGCTTTTGGAAGATGTGAGAGGGAAAGGGATACAGAGCAGAGTTGACTCTCTTGGAATTCCTTAGGGCTGGAATGTGGGGTAGGACAAGGGGATGTGACCCCCCCCAAAGGGGCAGAGGAGGATCCCTGAATCCAATTAGAGCAGCCCCATCATTAATTATTCTGCTTTTATTCCCTAAATACCACTTGGAAACCCAGCTCTGGTGGGATAATGATTTTTAGGGAATTCCATCCCTGATTCCTGGTGACATCCCCCCTGTTGGGACCTCCCTGCTCCAACTTTCACCCACCATGTGTGAAATGGGACTGTGGAGCCCAAAAGTTCATCCCTTGGGGGAGGAAGAAGGGCCTGGAATGGGGTGGGAATTCCTGAGCTGGGAATTCCTAACCCGGGAATTCCTAATCTGGGAATTCCTAAGCTCTTGTTGCCAGGGGGGTGAGTTGGGAGCCAAAAAAGAACCTTCCAGAATGGGGGGAAACGGGTGCTGGGGTAAAGAAATGCTGGAAATGGGGAGAGGGAATGGGGGAGAGGGAACGGGGGAGAGGGAATGGGGGAGAGGGAATGGGAGCCGGGAAAAGCTCCTGCCCCGCGCCGGGAGCTGCTTTGGGGAGGATTTGAAGTGGAATATTAAGGAAGGATTTGAAGGGGGTTTGAGGCCACGCGGGGAAATCGTTGACTCGCTGTTGGGGGCGCGGAGCGTCCCTGTCCCTGTCCCTGTCCCCCTCCCCGTCCCTGTCCCCGTCCCTGTCCCCATCCCTGTCCCCCTCCCCGTCCCCATCCCTGTCCCTGTCCCCGTCCCCGTCCCCGTCCCTGTCCCCCTCCCCGTCCCCGTCCCTGTCCCCGTCCCTCTCCCTGTCCCCGTCCCTGTCCCCGTCCCTGTCCCCCTCCCCGTCCCCGTCCCTGTCCCCGTCCCTCTCCCCGTCCCCATCCCTGTCCCTGTCCCCGTCCCTGTCCCCATCCCCGTCCCCGTCCCCCTCCCTGTCCCTGTCCCCGTCCCCCTCCCTGTCCCCGTCTCCCTCCCTGTCCCTGTCCCCCTCCCCGTCCCTGTCCCCGTCCCCGTCCCTGTCCCTGTCCCCGTCCCTGTCCCCGTCCCTGTCCCCGTCCCCCTCCCTGTCCCCGTCCCCGTCCCTGTCCCCGTCCCCCTCCCTGTCCCTGTCCCTGTCCCGGGAGCGGCTCCGCGGGGCCGCCCCGAGCTGGTACCGGGCCCTGCGCGCGTTATCCGCGTCCTCCGGGGGCACCCGCGGGCACGACGGCGATCCGTGTCCCGGTGCATCCCCGGTACATCCTCGGTGTACCCCCGGTGCGTCTCCGGTGCACCCCCCGTGGGGATGCCCGGTGTATCCCCTCTGAATTCCCGGTGTATCCCCGGTACGCTCCCGGTGGATACCCGATGTATCCCCGGTGTGTCCCCAGTGCACCCCCGCTGGATCCCCGGTATATTCCCGGTGCATCCCCTCTGTATTCCCGGTGCACTGCCGGTGTGTCCCCCTTGGATCCCCTCTGTATTCCCGGTGTCCCCGCGCTGTATCCCCGGCGTGTCCCCGGTGTATCCCCGGAATATCCCCGGTGCCCCTCCCCATGTCCCCGCCGTGTCCCCTCTGTATCCCCGCCGGATTCCCGGTATATTCCCGGTGCCCCCCGCTGTGTCTCCGCCGTGTCCCCGGTATATTCCCGGTGTCCCCCGCTGTGTCGCCGCTGGATCCGCCGCCGTGTCCCCTCTGTGTCCCATCCGTGTCTCTGGTGTATCCCCGGTATATTCCCAGTGCCCCCCGCCGTGTCCCCTCTGTATCCCCTCTGTATCCCCGGTATATTCGCGGTGCCCCCCTCTGTATGCCTGCCGTGTCACCGGTGTATCCCCGGTATATTCCCGGTGCCCCCCGCCGTGTCCCCTCTGTATTCCCGGTGCCCCCCCTCTGTATTCCCGCCGTGTCCCCGGTGTATCCCCGGCATATTCCCGGTGCCCCCCCGCCGTGTCCCCTCTGTATCCCCGGTATATTCCCGGTGCCCCCCCTCTGTATTCCCGCCGTGTCCCCGGTGTATCCCCGGTATATTCGCGGTGCCCCCCCGCCGTATCCCCGCCGTGTCCCCGGTATATTCCCGGTGCCCCCCTCTGTATCCCCGGTATATTCCCGGTGCCCCCCCCTCTGTATTCCCGCCGTGTCCCCTCTGTATCCCCGGTATATTCCCGGTGCCCCCCTCTGTATCCCCGGTATATTCCCGGTGCCCCCCCCCTCTGTATTCCCGCCGTGTCCCCTCTGTATCCCCGGTATATTCCCGGTGCCCCCCCGCCGTATCCCCGCCGGGCCCGGCGCGGCCGCTCCACGTGGCCCCCGGCGGGACCCGCGCCCCGCGCCCGCGGCTCAGCCAATCAGGGCCGGGCTGACATCCGTGCGCGACCCCTGCGGCCAATGGCGCCCCGCGACACAAACCTGCTGGTGCCGCCGCCGCCGCCGCCGCCGCTGCCGGCGGGACCGTGCGGGGCCGGTGGGTTCCCCCTACCGGGATCTGCCGTACCGGGATTCGCCATACCGGGATTTGCCGTACCGGGGGTTGCGTTGCCGGTGGGTTTGCGTGGCCGGTGGGTTTGCGGTGGCCGTGCTTGGCGGTGCCCGGGGCTTTGCGGTGCCGTCCCCGCTCCCCGGGGCTGTCCCCGCCCCGCCCGCCGCCCGGCCCGGCGCATGCTCGGCGAGTGACGCCGAGACTCCATGTGTGAGAGGCGCATTATTTGGCACCGGCGGAGCGGCGGCGGCGGCGGGCGGGATTAACCGGGGACATCCCCCTGCCCGGCGGCCCCGGGAGCGGCGGAGGGGCGCGGAACGGAGCGCCGGGCAGGGCTGCGGGCAGAGCACGGCGCGGGGCGCGCCCGCACCCCGAGGAGGTGCCCAAACCGGCGGAGTCCGCACGTGAAAAGTTCTCGGTGGGTTTTATTGTCTGCGGGAGGCGGAGGCGGCGGAGCGGGGGGTGGTGCGGGGCGGGGAGCGCCCGGGATGCGGGAGCGCTGCCGGGGAAGTTCCGGGAGAGCGCGGGGAGCGGGGGGAGAGAGAGCAAAGTCCCGCCGGCCGGGGCTGAGCCGGCACCGCCGGGCACCGGGGCCGCGCTCGGAGAGTGGGCACCGGGGCTCGGCCCCCCCACCCCGGCACGCCCGAACTTCGGTGCCCGCCCAGCGCCCCGGGTCGCCACCGGCTTTTGTTCGGCGCCTGCGAGGCGTTTGTTTCGGAAAGTTGTTACGGGCTTTCCGCCGTGCTGCTTCCTCTTCCTCCTCCTCCTCCTCCTCCTCCGTCGCCGCCCGGGCCGGCTCGGGGCGAAAGCGACGGGCAGGGATCCCCACCCCCCCCCCCCAAACCCCGCAGCCCCCTTGGCACGGCGGGCACGGGCAGGCGGGGCTGGGCCCGCTGCGGGGGCGGTGCGGGGGCAATGGGGGTCCTGGCCGTGCCCCCCGGGATTCCCACCCCCTCGGGGCACCCCCTGTGCATCCCCCCCCGGCGGGTGCGGGCAGTGCCCCCCCCGTGCCCCGCAACCCCCCGTGCCCCCCGCGCCCCCCGCTCGGGCAGCCCCGCCGTGGCCCCGGCCCTGGCCGGGCGGGCGGCCGAGCCTCGGCCCGTGTCACAATAAGAGTCCCCGCACGCCCTTCCTGCGGCTCAAGGTGCGCCAGGCTGAGCCCCCGCCCCGCTCCGGGGGCAGCGCGCCCACCTCGGGGTGCCCACCTGGGGGGTGCCCACCCGGGAGGCTGCGGGAGCTGGGCAATGCCCACCTGGGGGGGTGCCCACCCGGGGGGCTGCGGGAGCTGGGCAATGCCCACCCGGGGAGTGCCTGCCCTGGGGGTGCCTACCCGGGGGGCTGCGGGGTCGGGCAGTGCCCACCCGGGGGTACCCACCCGGCGGTGTTCACCCGGGGGGCTGCGGGAGCTGGGCAATGCCCACCCGGGGAGTGCCTGCCCTGGGGGTGCCCACCCGAGGGGCTGCGGGAGCTGGACAATGCCCACCCGGGGGTGCCCACCTCGGAGGTGCCCGCCCTGGGGGTGCCCACCCGGGGGGCTGGGCAATGCCCACCCTGGGGTGCCCACCTCGGAGGTGCCCGCCCTGGGGGTGCCCACCCTGGGGGCTGCGGGGGCTGGGCAATGCCCACCCGGGGGGTGCTCACCCGGGGATGTTCACCCGGGGGGCTGCGGGGGCTGGGCAATGCCTGCCCTGGAGTGCCCACCCCGGGGGGCTGCGGGGCCGGGCAGTGCCCACCCGGGGGGGTGCGTGGGCCGGGGGTACCTATCTAGGGGGTGCCCATCCGGGGGTGCCCACTCAGGGAGTTGCAGGACTGGCAGTGCCCACCCGGGGTTGCCCACCCGGGGATGTTCACCCGGGGAGCTGCGGGGCCGGGGGTGCCCACCCAGGAGGCTGCGGGGCTGGCAGTGCCCATCCGGGGGTGCCCACCCGGGGGGCTGCGGGGCCGGGGGTGCCCACCCAGGAGGCTGCGAGGCTGGCAGTGCCCACCCGGGGGTGCCCACCCAGGAGGCTGCGAGGCTGGCAGTGCCCACCCGGGGGTGCCCACCCAGGAGGCTGCGAGGCTGGCAGTGCCCACCCGGGGGGCTGCGAGGCTGGCAGTGCCCACCCGGTGGTGCCCACCCGGGGGGCTGCGGGGCTGGCAGTGCCCACCCGGGGGGCTGCGAGGCTGGCAGTGCCCACCCGGTGGTGCCCACCCGGGGGGCTGCGGGGCTGGCAGTGCCCACCCGGGGGTGCCCACCCGGGGGGCTGCGGGGCTGGCAATGCCCACCCGGGGGCTGCGAGGCTGGCAATGCCCACCCGGGGGTGCCCACCCGGGGGGCTGCGGGGCTGGCAGTGCCCACCCGGGGAGCTGCAGAGTGCGGGACAGCCCCTCACACGCACGCGGCGGGCACCGGGAATTTCGGGAATTGCAGGGAGCGAACCCCGTTTTGGGAAGCGCCCGCTCGGGCTGCTCATCCCTCCCTTCTCCCTCTTTTTCCCAGGATTATTTCCACACTATCTCGGGTTTACTTTCACTTATCTTTTTTTAATTTATTTTTTTCCTGGATTGCCCCACGCTCTCCCTGAGCATTCCCAGTCCCAATCCCTGAATTCCTGAATTGATGGATACGGTGCCGGCTCTCCCCAATCCCGGGAATGTCACTCGGCCCCTCTCGCACCTCCCTCTTCTCCAGGTGTTCCAGGAGGTCTCTCTTGTCTCCCAGAGCAGCTGGAAAAGGTGGTGGAGCTGCTGGTGGAGAGAGGGAGAGTCACACAGGAAGTGAAAGCAGAGGGGCCTTTGGGAATTGTGGCATTCCAGGAGGTTGGATCGGCCCTGGATTGGCCCTGAATCGGCCCTGGATTGGCCCTGGAGCAGGCGCTGATCCCTCCCAGCCAAACCATTGACCGGCTCTTCCCAGAGAGGGGAGGGAGGAGCAGGAGCTGCTGGGGGGGCACCGAGGGCAGGGATGGCACAGGGAAGGGAGGAATGAAGGGGCATGGAGGGAGTGGGCAAAGCTTTCCATGGCCTGGGTGGGGACAGTGCCAGCAGCTCTTTGGATGGGGCACACTGGGATGTTGGTGGTCCTGCGCTGGTGCCCACTGGGATGTAGGTGGTCCTGTGCTGGTGCCCGCTGTGCCCTGGTGCCCACTGGGATGTGAGTGATCCTGCCCTGGTGCCCGCTGTGCCCTCGTGCCCACTGGGATGTGGGTGATCCTGCTGTGGTGCCCACTGGGATGTGGGTAATCCTACCCCGGTGCCCACTGGATGTGGGTGATCTCACCCTGGTGCCCACTGGGATGTAGGTGGTCCTGTGCTGGTGCCTGCTGTGCCCTGGTGCCCACTGGGATGTGAGTGATCCTGCCCTGGTGCCCACTGGATGTGGGTGATCTCACCCTGGTGCCCACTGGGATGTAGGTGGTCCTGTCCTGGTGCCCACTGTGCCCTGGTGCCCACTGGGATGTGGGTGATCTCACCCTGGTGCCCACTGGGATGTGGGTAATCCTGCCCTGGTGCCCACTGGGATGTGGGTGATCTCACCCTGGTGCCCACTGGGATGTGGGTGATCCTGTGCTGGTGCCCACTGGGCTGTGGGTGATCTCACCCTGGTGCCCACTGAGATGAGTGATCCTGCCCTGGTACCCGCTGTGCCCTGGTGCCCACTGGGATGTTGGTGGTCCTGCCCTGGTGCCCACTGTGCCTTGGTGCCCACTGGGCTCTGGGTGATCTCACCCTGGTGCCCACTGGAATGTGGGTGGTCCTGCCTGGGTGCCTGCTGTGCCCTGGTGCCCACTGGGATGTGGGTGATCTCACCCTGGTGCCCACTGAGATGAGTGATCCTGCCCTGGTACCCGCTGTGCCCTGGTGCCCACTGGGCTGTGGGTGGTCCTGTCCTGGTGCCCACTGGGCTGTGGGTGATCCTTTGCTGGTGCCCACTGGGCTGTGGGTGATCCTGTGCTGGTGCCCACTGGGATGTGAGTGATCTCACCCTGGTGCCCACTGGGATGTGGGTGATCTCACCCTGGTGCCCACTGGAATGTGGGTGATCTCACCCTGGTGCCCACTGGAATGTGGGTGGTCCTGTGCTGGTGCCCACTGGGATGTGGGTGATCCTGTGCTGGTGCCCACTGGGATGTTGGTGGTCCTGTGCTGGTGCCCACTGGGATGTGGGTAGTCCTGCCCTGGTGCCCACTGGGATGTGGGTGATCTCACCCTGGTGCCCTCTGGGATGTGGGTGATCCTGCCCTGGTGCCCACTGGGATGTGGGTGGTCCTGTGCTGGTGCCCACTGGGATGTGGGTGATCTCACCCTGGTGCCCACTGGGATGTGGGTGATCCTGTGCTGGTGCCCACTGGGATGTGGGTGATCCTGCCCTGGTGCCCACTGGGATGTGGGTAGTCCTGCCCTGGTGCCCACTGGGATGTGGGTGATCTCACCCTGGTGCCCACTGGGATGTGGGTGATCCTGCCCTGGTGCCCACTGGGCTGTGGGTCTGGAGAGGCCAATAAGCCCCCCCAGGCCCACAGTGTGGGGGGCAGAGCTGGGTGCCACCCCCCAGTGCCACCCCACCTTCCCAACTCTCTCACTCCATGACTCCCTCTGGCATCGCCGTTGGCAGGGCAGGAATGCCAAGGTTGGGGGGAACATCCTGGGATTCTGTGGCTGGAATTTGGGTTGGGATCCCAAATCCTGCCCCTCTCAGGCTTGGGAACTGCTCTGATGGCTCTAAAATCTGCCCCCTGTGCAGGTGGGGCACCAACAGCTGGTGCCAGGGCAAAGGGGCATCCCCAGGGAGACTCCCTGGGTGGGCAAAGCACCAAGTTCTGGGTGGGCAAAGCACCAAGTTCTGTCCTTGAAGGCACAACCACCTTGCTGAGAGTGCTGGGAAGGGGCAGCTGCCCCTCTGTGGGCACTCAGTGCCCAGCAGGACTCGGGCAATTCCCTTTGCCCAGAGGAGCAGCTGATCCCACCCCTGGCAGGCACCCAGGAGGTGCCACCAGGGTGGGTGATGATGCAACAGAGCTGGGGTGTGAGGCAGTGCCAGTGTGGCACAACTGCCAGATGACTTTCTGCTGTAATTATACCCTTGCCAGACCTGTGGGGAGCAGCTCCCAACCATCCCTGGGGGGCACTGAGGGTGGCAGAGACCTCCAGGATCATCCACCCTGTGCCTGATGCCCACCTTGTCTCCAACCCAGAGCACCAAGTCCTTCCTTGGGCACCTCCAGGGGTGGGCACTTCAAACCTCCAATTCCTGACCACCCCTTTCCATGAGGAAATTCCTCCTCATGTCCAGCCTGACCCTCCCCTGGCACAGTTTAGAATCATGGAATGGATTGGGGTGGAAAAGCCCTCAGAGATCAGCAAGTCCAACCCTTGATCCAACCCCACTGGGATCACCAGCCCAGGGCACGGAGTGCCCTGGGCTGGTGATCCCAGTAGGGTTGGATCAAGAAGTGGTGGATTCTCCCTCAGTGCCACATCCATAGAAAGACAGAATCAGGTGGGTTGGAAAAGCCCTCTGAGATCATCAAGTCCAACCCTTGGTCCAACTCCAGTCCCTTTACCAGATCATGGCACTCAGTGCCACGGCCAAGCTCAGCTGAAAAACCTCCAGGGATGGGGAATCCACCCCCTCTCTGGGCAGCCCATTCCAATCCCTGAGCACTCTCTCTGTATGGAATTTCTTCCTGATCTCCAACCTAAACCTCCCCTGGCAGAGCTTGAGCCCCCCTTGTCCTATTGCTGAGTGCCTGGGAGAAGAGACCAACCCCCAGCTGGCCAGAACTTCCCTTCACTCAGGGGGTGGCCAAGCAAGGCCTGTCACAGGCAGAGTTCTGGAAACATCCACACCCAAATGTGCAACTCAGCACTGCAGAGGAGCCCCAGTCAGTGCCCTCTGAAGGTGCTTCAGTGGCTTGTGCATCCAACAGCCAGGGAAACCAGGACAGAAAAGTGTTCTGAAGGGATCAGAGAATCAGCTGGGTTGGAAGAGACCTCTGAGATCATCAAATAAAACCCTTGATCCAACCCCACTGGGATCACTCTGGCACTCCGTGCCCTGGGCTGGTGATCCCAGTGGGGTTGGATCAAGACGTGGTGGATTCTCACTCAGTGCCACATCCAGTCTCCTCTTAAACACCTCCAGGGACAGAGAATCCACCCATTCCAATCCCTGAGCACTCTCTCTGCAAAGAATTTCCTTCTGATCTCCAACTTCAATTTCCCCTGGCAGAGCTTGAGCCCCCCTTGTCCTATTGCTGAGTGCCTGGGAGAAGAGACCAACCCCCAGCTGGCCAGAACTTCCCTTCAGGCAGTTCCAGACAGTGCTGAGGTCACCTCTGAGCCTCCTCTTCTCCAGGCTCAACACCCCCAGCTCCCTCAGCCTCTCCCCACAGCACTTGTGCTCCAGTCCCTTCTCCAGCCTCGTTGCTCTTCTCTTCTCACTTGGCTTGGAAGAGACCTCTGAGCTCATCAAGTCCAACCCTTGATCCAACCCCACTGGGATCACTCTGGCACTCCGTGCCCTGGGCTGCTGATCCCAGTGGGGTTGGATCAAGACCTGGTGGATTCTCTGTCCCTGGAGGTGTTTCAGAGGACACTCAGTGCCACCTCCAGTCCCTTCTCCAGCCTCGTTGCTCTTCTCAGTTGGGTTGGAAAAGCCCTCTGAGATCATCAAGTCCAACCCTTGGTCCAACTCCAGTCCCTTTACCAGATCATGGCACTCAGTGCCACGGCCAAGCTCAGCTGAAAACCCTCCAGGGATGGGGAATCCTGACCCACTCCCAGGCCCCAGTTGCCCCCAGTTGCCTCCAGTTGGCCCCAGTTGCCTCCAGTTGGCCCCAGTTGCCTCCAGTTGGCCCCAGTTGCCTCCAGTTGGCCCCAGTTGCCTCCAGTTGCCTCCAGTTGCCTCCAGTTGCCTCCAGTTGCCTCCAGTTGGCCCCAGTTGCCTCCAGTTGCCTCCAGTTGGCCCCAGTTGCCTCCAGTTGGCCCCAGTTGCCTCCATTTGGCCCCAGTTGCCTCCAGTTGCCTCCAGTTGGCCCCAGTTGCCTCCAGTTGCCTCCCGTTGGCCCCAGTTGCCTCCCGTTGGCCCCAGTTGCCTCCCGTTGGCCCCAGTTGCCTCCCGTTGGCCCCAGTTGGCCCCAGTTGCCTCCAGTTGGCCCCAGTTGCCTCCAGTTGGCCCCAGTTCAGACAGTGCTGGTGTCATGTGGGATGTTGGGGAGGTTTGTGCCAGGCAGGGGAAGGGTTTGGATCCCTCTTCCCCACCTGTGTGTCCCTCCAGCCTTTGGGCTTCCCAGGGCTGAGCTGGAGTTTTTCCCTTCTGCTGGAATTGTGGCAGGAACTCCAAATTCTGTTTCCTCCTCAGCCCAGGTGGGGTCTGAGGATCCTCCTTCCTTCCTGGGTCACATCATTCCTTTGGGAATGATGGTTTGGGAGAGAGGGAATGATGGTTGGGAACAGAGGGAATGATGGTTTGGAGCAGAGGGAATGATGGTTTGGGAGAGAGGGAATGATGGTTTGGGAGAGAGGGAATGATGGTTTGGAACAGAGGGAATGATGGTTTGGGAGAGAGGGAATGATGGTTGGGAACAGAGGGAATGATGGTTTGGGAGAGAGGGAATGATGGTTTGGGAACAGAGGGAATGATGGTTTGGGAACAGAGGGAATGATGGTTTGGGAACAGAGGGAATGATGGTTTGGGAACAGAGGGAATGATGGTTTGGGAACAGAGGGAATGATGGTTTGGGAGAGAGGGAATGATGGTTTGGGAACAGAGGGAATGATGGTTTGGGAGAGAGGGAATGATGTTTGGAAGAGAGGGAATGATGGTTTGGAACAGAGGGAATGATGGTTGGGAACAGAGGGAATGATGGTTTGGAGCAGAGGGAATGATGGTTGGGAACAGAGGGAATGATGGTTGGGAACAGAGGGAATGATGGTTTGGAGCAGAGGGAATGATGGTTTGGGAACAGAGGGAATGATGGTTGGGAACAGAGGGAATGATGTTGGGGATGGAGGAAACCAAACTGTGACACTTTTGAGGTTTCAAACCCAACCCTGGAGCTCCCTGGGGTGTGTTGAGGCCACCCCTGAGTCACCTCCTCAGTTCAGGGACATTCTGGAAGTTCTGGAGATCCCTGGGCTGGCACCAACCAGCCAAAATTCCAAATATTTCCTGGAGTGCCTTTAGGTTGGTCCCATCTTGACCATCCTCTCACCACGTTCATGGAATCAGAGAATCCTGGAATGCAAACCTGGGTTAGTTAGTCCTGGGCAAACCTGGGTTAGTTAGTCCTGTACAAACCTGGGTTAGTTAGTCCTGTGCAAACCTGCCTGGGTTGGTTAGTCCTGTGCAAACCTGGGTTAGTTAGTCCTGTGCAAACCTGGGTTAGTTAGTCCTGTACAAACCTGGGTTAGTTAGTCCTGTGCAAACCTGGATTAGTTAGTCCTGTGCAAACCTCCTGGGTTAGTTAGTCCTGTGCTAACCTGGGTTAGTTAGTCCTGTGCAAACCTGGGTTAGTTAGTCCTGTGCAAACCTGGGTTAGTTAGTCCTGTGCAGACCTGGCTGGGTTAGTTAGTCCTGTACAAACCTGCCTGGGTTAGTTAGTCCTGTGCAAACCTGCCTGGGTTAGTTAGTCCTGTGCAAACCTGGATTAGTTAGTCCTGTGCAAACCTGCCTGGGTTAGTTAGTCCTGTGCTAACCTGGGTTAGTTAGTCCTGTGCTAACCTGGGTTAGTTAGTCCTGTGCAAACCTCATGGGTTAGTTAGTCCTGTGCAAACCTGCCTGGCTGGGTTAGTTAGTCCTGTGCAAACCTGGCTGGGTTAGTTAGTCCTGTGCAATCCTGGCTGGGTTAGTTAGTCCTGTGCAAACCTGGCTGGGTTAGTTAGTCCTGTGCTAACCTGGGTTAGTTAGTCCTGTGCAATCCTGGCTGGGTTAGTTAGTCCTGTGCAAACCTGGCTGGGTTAGTTAGTCCTGTGCTAACCTGGGTTAGTTAGTCCTGTGCAATCCTGGCTGGGTTAGTTAGTCCTGTGCAAACCTGGCTGGGTTAGTTAGTCCTGTGCTAACCTGGGTTAGTTAGTCCTGTGCAAACCTGGGTTAGTTAGTCCTGTGCTAACCTGGGTTAGTTAGTCCTGTGCTAACCTGGGTTAGTTAGTCCTGTGCAAACCTGTCTGGGTTAGTTAGTCCTGTACAAACCTGGGTTAGTTAGTCCTGTGCAGACCTGGCTGGGTTAGTTAGTCCTGTGCAAACCTGGGTTAGTTAGTCCTGTGCAGACCTGGCTGGGTTAGTTAGTCCTGTGCAAACCTGGCTGGGTTAGTTAGTCCTGTGCAAACCTGGGTTAGTTAGTCCTGTGCAAACCTGGGTTAGTTAGTCCTGTACAAACCTGGGTTAGTTAGTCCTGTGCAAACCTGGGTTAGTTAGTCCTGTACAAACCTGGGTTAGTTAGTCCTGTGCAAACCTGGGTTAGTTAGTCCTGTGCAAACCTGCCTGGGTTAGTTAGTCCTGTACAAACCTGGCTGGGTTAGTTAGTCCTGTGCAAACCTGGCTGGGTTAGTTAGTCCTGTGCAAACCTGGGTTAGTTAGTCCTGTGCAAACCTTCTGGGTTAGTTAGTCCTGTGCAAACCTGGCTGGGTTAGTTAGTCCTGTGCAAACCTGGGTTAGTTAGTCCTGTACAAACCTGGGTTAGTTAGTCCTGTGCAAACCTGGCTGGGTTAGTTAGTCCTGTGCAAAGCTGGCTGGGTTAGTTAGTCCTGTGCAAACCTGGCTGGGTTAGTTAGTCCTGTGCAAACCTCCTGGCTGGGTTAGTTAGTCCTGTGCAAACCTGGGTTAGTTAGTCCTGTGCAAACCTGGGTTAGTTAGTCCTGTGCAAAGCTGGCTGGGTTAGTTAGTCCTGTGCAAACCTGCCTGGGTTAGTTAGTCCTGTGCAAAGCTGGCTGGGTTAGTTAGTCCTGTGCTAACCTGGGTTAGTTAGTCCTGTGCAAAGCTGGCTGGGTTAGTTAGTCCTGTGCTAACCTGGGTTAGTTAGTCCTGTGCAAACCTGGCTGGGTTAGTTAGTCCTGTGCTAACCTGGGTTAGTTAGTCCTGTGCAAAGCTGGCTGGGTTAGTTAGTCCTGTGCAAACCTGGCTGGGTTAGTTAGTCCTGTGCTAACCTGGCTGGGTTAGTTAGTCCTGTACAAACCTCTGGACACAGAATAAAAACTTCCAAAGGTTTCCTGGTCCAGAAGGGGAATCCCAACTGTCCAACTGGGAGTTTTTAAGCTCCAAAAATCCCAAATCCTTCACAGAATTCCAGGAGCAGCTCCACCATCAAGCAATTCCCAGGGGATTGATGGATCCTGATCCTGATCCACCCCCTGGTGTTTCCCGGGATATCCCAAATTCCAGGTGGACTCTGCCCAACCTCCCCCAGCTGGAGCCTCTCCCAGAGCCCTCCTGGGGGGAGGGAAAAAGCTCCTTCCAGGAGCTCCTTAATCCCAGGATTCCCCCTGATCCCGGCAAATCCAACTGGTGGCAAATTAAGAGTCTCTCCCACTCCCTCCCGAATTCCTGTGCCAGGGAAAACACCCAGGGCAGGGCATGGACAGCCTTGGGATCAGTGGGAGCAGGGCTGGGATAACCCTGGAGGGATCCAGGGCTGGGAATGCAGGGCTGGGATAACCCTGGAATGATCCAGGGCTGGGATAACCCTGGAGAGATCCAGGGCTGGGATAACCATGGAATGATCCAGGGCTGGGAATGCAGGGCTGGAATAACCCTGGAATGATCCAGGGCTGGAATAACCCTGAAATTATCCAGGGTCTGGAATGCAGGGCTGGGATAACCCTGGAGGGATCCCGGGCTGGGAATAAAGGGCTGGGATAATCCTGGAATGATCCAGGGCAGGGAATGCAGGGCTGGGATAACCCTGGAATGATCCAGGACTGGGAATGCAGGGCTGGGATAACCCTGGAGAGATCCAAGGCTGGAATAACCCTGGAATGATCCAGGACAGGGAATGCAGGGCTGGGATAACCCTGGAATGATCCAGGACTGGGAATGCAGGGCTGGGATAACCCTGGAATGATCCAAGGCTGGAATAACCCTGGAATGATCCAAGGCTGGGATAACCCTGGTGAGATCCAGGACATGGAATGCAGAACTGGGAGGATAATGGGATGTTTTAACCTCCTGATTTTTGGGATAAATCTGTGCTGAGTTTCCCTGGATTATTATTATTTTTATGGGAGTCAGGAATGTTGGTGGTTCTGGAATTCTGATGGAGAAATTCCAGCATTATTTCAGGGGAAAAAAAAACTGGAAGAAAACTTGGAATGCCAAAGTAGGACCTGAACAAACAGACCCGGCTCTGATTAATGAGACCCACTCTGGAATGAAGGGCAGGGAGAGAATTCCCAGGATTTGGCTTTCCTGGAGCTGCAGGGAGGGGACAATTCCATGGATCCCGTTTTTCCCATGGAAAAGCCTCTGCTTTGCTTTCCAGGGATTAACTGTTGAACCTCCAGTTGCTTCCAAAGGGATCATTCCTGATCCTTCTCCTGCATCCTGAGCTGTTCCATCCAACATTCCCACCCTGGAGGAGCAGGAGGAGCCTCAGGAAGGGCTGGAATTGGACGTGGATCTGGGAGATCCATGTGGGAATTTCCCAGCCTGGAATGTGGCTCTGAAGGGCTTAAAAGTTCCTCAGGAATCCCTGAAGGAGGAAAATTATTTTAGAGCCGTGACAGGGACATTCCAGAGGGAATTTTGGACATGGAAAATGGTCTGGGAGGAGAAATCCCAATCCCTGGGAACCCCTGCCTGGCCCATCCCGGGAAAACTCCTCGGGAAGCTCCAGCTCCGGAGGGAAAATCCCACCTGGAGGATCCTCAAAGCAGCTTTGCCAGGCACAGGAATTCCCTTCTTGGAATTTTTAGTTGGAAAAGCCTTCAGATTTTTGAGGATGGAGCTCCAGGGAAATTCAGGACAAAGACCTGGGAGGTTTTGTCCTTCCCAAGGGAAGTTCAGGAATGGGAATGTTGATTCCAGGAGGAGTTTGGATCCTGCCAAAGGTGTGGGATGGTGGATTTTCTCCTGGCCTGGAAGCAAAGACTGAGGAAATCCGCGCTGAGAAACCCAAGCCTGACTTGCACTTCCTTCCCTGAAATCCTGGGATGAGGGTTTTTCCCTCTTTTCCCAAGATTTGGGATCAGGGAATGTGTTTTAGGGTCAATCCAGGTGTCCTGACCCTCCTCTGTGTCCCCTCAGGATCTCCAGGACGTGACTTTGCTGCCCCTCGGCCCCGCCAGGATCCCAGGGGGACCCCATGACCTTCCCTGAGAGGTGAGACTTGGGAATTCCGTGGGATGGGAGGCACAGGCTGGAATTCCAGGACTTGGGAATGGGGAATTGTGGCCTGAACCTTCAGCTCCCACCTCAGCCAGGCCAGGGGGGACCAAGAGAGGAGATCTGGGATTGAACATTCCCAGAAGTGCTCACCTGTCCCTGTAGGGGCTCACCTGTCCCTGTAGGGGCTCACCTGTCCCTGTCTGTGCTCACCTGTCCCTGTGTGTGCTCACCTGTCCCTGTGTGTGCTCACCTGTCCCTGTAAGACCTCACCTGTCCCTGTGTGTGCTCACCTGTCCCTGTCTGTGCTCACCTGTCCCTGTGTGTGCTCACCTGTCCCTGCGTGTGCTCACCTGTCCCTGCGTGTGCTCACCTGTCCCTGCGTGTGCTCACCTGTCCCTGTGTGTGCTCACCTGTCCCCGTCTGTGCTCACCTGTCCCCGGGTGTGCTCACCTGTCCCTGTGTGTGCTCACCTGTCCATGTAGGACCTCACCTGTCCCCGTCTGTGCTCACCTGTCCCTGTGTGTGCTCACCTGTCCCTGGGTGTGCTCACCTGTCCCCGGGTGTGCTCACCTGTCCCTGTCTGTGCTCACCTGTCCATGTAGGACCTCACCTGTCCCCGTCTGTGCTCACCTGTCCCTGTGTGTGCTCACCTGTCCCTGTGTGTGCTCACCTGTCCCTGTCTGTGCTCACCTGTCCCTGTCTGTGCTCACCAGTCCCTGTCTGTGCTCACCTGTCCCTGTGTGTGCTCACCTGTCCCTGTCTGTGCTCACCTGTCCTTGTATGTGCTCACCTGTCCCTGTGTGTGCTCTCCTGTCCCTGTCTGTGCTCACCTGTCCCCGTGTGTGCTCACCTGTCCTTGTATGTGCTCACCTGTCCCTGTCTGTGCTCTCCTGTCCCTGTCTGTGCTCACCTGTCCCAGGATGTTCTCACCTGTCCCTGTGTGTGCTCACCTGTCCCTGTGTGTGCTCACCTGTCCCTGTCCCTGTCTGTGCTCACCTGTCCCTGGATGTGCTCACCTGTCCCTGTCTGTGCTCACCTGTCCCTGTAAGACCTCACCTGTCCCTGTGTGTGCTCACCTGTCCCTGTGTGTGCTCACCTGTCCCTGTGTGTGCTCACCTGTCCATGTAGGGGCTCACCTGTCCCTGTAAGACCTCACCTGTCCCTGTCTGTGCTCACCTGTCCCTGTGTGTGCTCACCTGTCCCTGTGTGTGCTCACCTGTCCCTGTCTGTGCTCACCTGTCCCTGTAGGGGCTCACCTGTCCCTGTCTGTGCTCACCTGTCCCTGTCTGTGCTCACCTGTCCCTGTAAGACCTCACCTGTCCCTGTGTGTGCTCACCTGTCCCTGTCTGTGCTCACCTGTCCCTTTATGTGCTCACCTGTCCCTGTCTGTGCTCACCTGTCCCTGTGTGTGCTCACCTGTCCCTGGGTGTGCTCACCTGTCCCTGTCTGTGCTCACCTGTCCCTGTGTGTGCTCACCTGTCCCTGTGTGTGCTCACCTGTCCCCGTCTGTGCTCACCTGTCCCCGTCTGTGCTCACCTGTCCCTGTCTGTGCTCACCTGTCCCTTTATGTGCTCACCTGTCCCTGCGTGTGCTCACCTGTCCCTGCGTGTGCTCACCTGTCCCTGTCTGTGCTCACCTGTCCCAGGATGTGCTCACCTGTCCCAGGATGTTCTCACCTGTCCCTGTCTGTGCTCACCTGTCCCTGCGTGTGCTCACCTGTCCCTGTGTGTGCTCACCTGTCCCTGTCTGTGCTCACCTGTCCCTGTCTGTGCTCACCTGTCCCTCTTTGTTCCCACCTGTCCCTTCAGGATCTCCCTTTTTTTCCCGGATATCCCAAACCCATTTCCAGAATTCCCGCCTGGAATTTCCGTCCCAACCCCGAGGGAGGTTCAGGTGAAATCAAATCCCTCCCAAACATCCCCAAACTCGTCTCATTTTCCAGCTCTCCTTGGAAAAAAATCGGGATATTGGGTGGAAAAATTTGGGAATTCCGTGGGAATTGGGATTTCCCTTTTGGTGCCTTTGTGTCCATTCCCGGGGGCTGGGGCCGGGTGGGAATGACCCAATTCCTGTTGGGAATGACACAGTTCCCCTTGGGAATGACCCAATTCCTGTTGGGAATGACCCAATTCCTGTTGGGAATGACCCAATTCCTGTTGGGAATGACCCAATTCCTGTTGGGAATGACACAATTCCCATTGGGAATGACCCAGTTCCTGTTGGGAATGACCCGATTTCTGTTGGGAATGACCCAATTAAATTTACTAATTAATATTTGACATTTGCTAATTAATATTTTCAATTTGCCATTTAATGTTTGAAATCATTAATATTTTAAAATCACTAATTAACATTTGAATTTGCTAATTAACATTTAAATGTACTAATTAATATTTTAAATTTACTAATTAATATTTTAAATTGACTAATTAATATTTTTGATTGACTAATTAAAATTTTAATTGACTGATTAATAGTTAAATTTACTAATTAATATTTTAATTGACTAATTAATATTTTAATTAACTAATTAATTTACTAATTAATATTTGAAATTTACTGTTTAATATTTTTTTAAATTACTATTTAATATTTGACATTTACAACTTAATAACTTCAATGTACTAATTAATATTTGAACTTGCTAATTAATATTTGAAATTTACTCCTTAATGTTTTCAAATTACTCTTTAATGTTTTAAATTTACTAATTAATATTTTAAAAATTACTGTTTAATAGTCTAAATTTTCTACTTAATATTTAAACTTGTTAATTGGTATTTCAAGTTGCTAATTAATATTTAAATCTCCTGATTAATATTCAAATTTACTGATTAATATTTTAGAGTTACTGTTTAATATTTGAAATTCTCTAATTGGTATTTTTAATTTATTATTTGCTATTTCAAATTTATTTATTATTTCAATTTTCTTATTTAAGATTTCAAATTTATTAATTAGTATCTTTAATTAATTATTTAATATTTTAGATTTATTATTTCAATTTTATTAATATTTTACATTTATGAATATTTTTAGTTAATTAATTAATTTTTAATTTATTAATTAATATTTAAAATTTAATATTTGACATTTACTATTTAATATTTTTAATTACTATTCAATATATTAAATTCACCAATTAATATTTTAAATTCGCTAATTAATATTTAAATTTGTTAATTACCATTTAAATTCGTTAATTAATATTTAATTTTACTAATTAACATTTAAATTTTTAATTACTATTTAAGTTTGCTCATTAGCATTTGTTAAGACTATTTAATTTCATTAATTACCATTTAAATTTGTTTAATTATATTTAAATTCCCTAATTAGCATTTAAATTCCTTAATTAATATTTAATTTCCTAATGAGCATTTAATTTTTATTACTATTTAAACTTGCTAATTAGCATTAAAACTAATTAATTGCCATTTAATTTTACCAATTAACACTTAAATTTCATAATTAATATTCAAATTTGCTAATTAACATTTAAATTCGTTAATACTGTTTAATTTTATTAATTAACATTTAAATTTGTTAATTAATAGTTAACTTTGCTAATTAGCCTTAAATTTGTTAATTAATATTTAACTTTGCTAATTAATATTTAAATTCGTTAATTAATATTCAAATTTGCTAATTAGCATTAGAATTTGTTAATTGCTGTTTAATTTTACTAATTAACACTTAAAATTGTTAATTAATATTTAAATTTGCTAATTAACATTTGAATTAATTAATAATTACCTTTGCTAATTAACCCCCCCCCCCCCCGGCCAATCAAACCCTCCCTCAATTTTGGGCCCCAATTAAGGGACAAATCCCATTAATTACCAATTAACAGCCACATTCCCGGACATTCCAAACCCGGGAGGAAATTGTGGGAATTCCCTTTGGAATTTTTTCCCCCCTTTTCCTTCCCCAAATTCCCCAATCCCTGAATTGGGAGCCCCCGGAATTGTGTCCCAGGGTCGGATATTCCCAAATTCGGGAATAACAAACAGCGGGAAAAACATTCCGGAGGGAAAACCCTTCCTGGTTTGGTTCCTTTCTTAAGATTCCCCTCCCAAAACTCCTCGGAATTCCCAAAAATTCATGGAATTCCATCCCTAATTCCTCCTCCAGAGGGTGGTTTTCCCAGGGAGGAGCTTTTCCCGCTTTTCCAGCTCCGGCTTTTTTTTTCTGGGATGCTCCTCCTTTTCCAGAGCTCCCAACTGAGTCTCTTCCATCCCCTGGGAATCTGGGAATTCCAAGGTTTTCCCAACCCTCAGCCTGGAGAGGATCCCAGTGGGAGTTGGGAAAGTTGGGAAGCAGAGGGAATTTTTGGGAATGTCTCATTTCCTGGAGGGGAATTTTTGGGAATGTCTCATTTCCTGGAGGGGAATTTTTGGGAATGTCCATTCCCTGGAGGGGAATTTTTGGGAATGTCCCTTTTCCTGGAGGGGAATTTTTGGGAATGTCCCTTTCCTGGAGGGGAATTTTTGGGAATGTCCCCCCCCCAAAGCTCCGGAATTCCCAAGGCTGGAAGTTCCTCCTTCCTTATCCAGCACCACGTGGGTTGTTGCATCCCACATTTTTCCATTCCCTCTTCCCAGCTTTTCCATCACTCTGGAAAACATTCCCAAATTCCAGAAACTTCCCAGATATTCCAGCCCTTCCTGGCATAGGAAAGGGGGGATAAGGAGGGGAGGGGGGGCTCTGAATCCTGGGAATTCCAAGGTTTTCCCAACCCTCAGCCTGGAGAGGATCCCAGTGGGAGTCGGGAAGGTTGGGAAGCAGAAGGAATTTTTGGGAATGTCCCTTTTCCTGGAGGGGAATTTTTGGGAATGTTCCTTTTCCTGGAGAGGAATTTTTGGGAATATCCTCCCCAGTTTTCCAGAATTCCCAAGGCTGGAAGTTCCTCCTTCCTTATCCATCACCACGTGGGTGTTGCATCCCACATTTTTCCCTTCCCTCCCTTTTTTCCCAGCTTTTCCATCACTCTGGAAAACATTCCCAAATTCCAGGCAACTTCCCAGATATTCCAACCCCTCCTGGAGAGGGAACTTCTGGGGAGGGGGGAATAGGGACAGGGATTCAGTCTGAATCCTGGGAATTCCGAGGTTTTCCCAGCCCTCAGCCTGGAGAGGATCCCAGTGGGAGTCGGGAAGGTTGGGAAGCAGAGGGAATTTTTGGGAATGCGGAGGGAATCCATCGGGAATTCGGCCAGGGAAGGGTTAAGCGCTGCCATTTTGTTACGTAACTCCCTTAATGGACACCTCGGGAATGGCACCGAAATGGCAGCACTTTAACCCTTGGAATGCCGGAATTCCCGCCGGAATTCCCGCCGGGATCGGGCACTGCCAGCGCTGGCTGAGCTGCAGAATTCCCAGGATTTGCCTTTTCCCAAGGATTCAGCCCCCTGAGCTGTCCCAGTGACACCCCCCACCCCCCCCCAACCCCTCCCTGCTCCCCCCCCCCCAGCCAGGAAAAACTGGGAATTTTCCTTTTCCAGGTGGATTTTCCATCCCTGGGATGTTATCCCAAAAATTCGGTGCCTCCAACCTGGAATTCATCCCGAATTTTGGGGGATTTGAAGTGGATTTCTTTAATTAAGGTCGTGAACTCTCCGTGCCCGTTTTTTCCATGGATTGTCCTTGCACTTGGATTCGGGAATTCTCCATTGGGAGGGATCTGATTCCTTGAAAAACTCCCTTTAAGGGATTTTTCCAGGTTATTTCACTCCAGGAGTTTTTAGGGAAAAAAAAAAACTTGTGGCATAACTTAAAAAATCAGCTCAGTCCAACAGGGAATTCCCAGGGGGAAAGGAATTCCCAGGGAATGTTCCACATCCTGCAGGGAGAAGGGAATTCCCAGGGGAAAGGAATTCCCAGGGAATATTCCACATCCTGCAGGGAGAAAGGAATTCCCAGGGAGAAAGGAATTCCAAGGGGAAAGGAATTCCCAGGGAATATTCCACATCCTGCAGGGAGAAGGGAATTCCCAGGGAGAAAGAATTCCAAGGGGGAAAGGAATTCCCAGGGAATATTCCACATCCTGCAGGGAGAAGGGAATTCCCAGGGAGAAAGGAATTCCCAGGAGATGGGGATGGAGAGGAGGAGGAGGAGGAGGAAGAGGGAAAAAGAGGAGGAAGGAGAGGAGGAGGAGATGGGAATGGAGAGGAGGAAGAGGAGGAAGAAGAGGTGGGGATGGGGAGGAAGAGGGTGTGGAGATGAGGAGGAAGAAGAGGAGGAGATGGGGATGGAGAGGAAGAGGAGAGGAGGAGGAAGAGGAGAGGAGGAGGAAGAGGAGAGGAGGAGATGGAGGTGGAGAGGAGGGGGAGGAGGAGGAAGAGGGGAAGAAGAGGAAGAGGAGATGGGGATGGGGAGGAAGGGGATAGGGAGGAGGAGGAAGAGGAGGTGGACATGGGGAGGAGGAGGAAGAAGAGAAGGAGAAGGAGGTGGGGAGGGAGAGGAGGAGGAAGAAAAGGAGGAGGAGGAGGAGGAGGAGAAGGAGGAAGCAATGGGGAGGAGGAAGAGGAGGAAGAAGAGGAGGAGATGGGGATGGGGAGAAGGAGGAGGAAGAAGAGAGGAGGAGACGGGTGGAGAGGAAGAGGAGGTGGGGATGAGGAGGAAGAGGAGGAGGAGATGGGGGTGGAGAGGAGGAGGAGGATGGGGAGGAGGAGGAGGAGGAGAGGAGAAGGAGATGGGGATGGAGAGGAGGAGGAGGAAGAAGAGGAGGAGAAAATGATGGGGAGGAGGAGGAAGAGGAGTAGATGGTGGGGAGGAGGAGGAGATGAGGAGGAGGATGGGGAGGAGGAAGAGGAGGAGGAGGGGAAGAAGAGGAGGAGAAGATGGTGGGGAGGGGGGGGGGAGAAGGAGATGATGAGGAGGATGTGGAGGAGGAGGAGAAGGGGGAGGAAGAGGAGGAGGAGATGATAAGGAGGAGGAGGAGGAAGAGGAGAAGAGGAGGAGGAGGGTGGGAAGGAGGAGGAGGAGATGAGGAGGAGGAGGGGGAAGAAGAGGAGGAGGAGGGTGGGAAGGAGGAGGAGGAGATGAGGAGGAGGAGGGGGAAGAAGAGGAGGAGGGTGGGGAGGAGGAGGAGGGTGGGGAGGAGGAGGAGGGTGGGAAGGAGGTGATGTGGAGGAGGAGGAAGCGATGAGGATGGAGAGGAGGAGGAGGAGGGGGAAGAAGAGGAGGAGGAGATGATGGGGGGGAGGAGGAGAGTGGGGAGGAGGAGGAGGAGCGCAGGGCAGGGAGGAAGGCTCCGGGCCGGCCCCGCCGCGGGCTCAGCGGGTTTCTGGAAAGCGCTTTGTCTCCCGGGCTGCATCCTGGGAAGGGTCATGTGGAGCCCGGGATGTCACGGGATCGCAGCCTGAGCCAGCCCGGCGGGGCCGCCGGCACAGCGCGGGTTAATCCCGGGAAAAGCCTCGGGAATAGCCCGGGAGAAGGGAAGGGCCCGAGCCGGGAGTGCCAGCGGAGAACTCCGGAGTTGGCATTCCCGAAACTCCTCCCGGTGGGAGCCGCTCCTGGGGAGGGCAGGGCAGGGCGGCCATCCCGGGAAATCCCGGTCAGGGAGTCGGGAATGGCATCCATGGGCACGGCTATCCCGGGAAATCCCGGCCAGGGAACCGGGAATGGCATCCATGGGCGCGGCAGGGCGGCCATCCCAGGAAATCCTGGCCAGGGAACCGGGAATGGCATCCATGGGCACAGCTATCCCGGGAAATCCCAGCCAGGGAACCGGGAATGGCATCCATGGGCACGGGAATGGCATCCATGGGCACGGCAGGGCAGCCATCCCAGGAAATCCCAGCCGGGGAGTCAGGAATGGCATCCATGGGCACAGCTATCCCCGGGAAATCCGGCCAGGGAGTCGGGAATGGCATCGATGGGCACGGCAGGGCGGCCATCCCAGGAAATCCTGGCCAGGGAACTGGGAATGGCATCCATGGGCACAGCTATCCCGGGAAATCCCAGCCAGGGAACCGGGAATAGCATCCATGGGCACGGCTATCCCGGGAAATCCCGGCCGGAGAACCGGGAATGGCATCCATGGGCACGGGAATGGATCCATGGGCACAGCTATCCCGGGAAATCCCAGCCAGGGAACCGGGAATGGCATCCATGGGCACAGCTATCCCGGGAAATCCCAGCCAGGGAACCGGGAATGGCATCCATGGGCACGGGAATGGCATCCATGGGCACGGCCATCCCGGGAAATCCTGGCCAGGGAACCGGGAATTGCATCCATTGGCAAATCCAGCTGCTCCTGCTGCTCCCGGGGCTTGGAGTGGGGGGGGCTGGAGGGTCCCGAATTCCAGGGAGTTGTAATTCCAGGGGGGACAAACTGGAATTCCAGGGAGCTTTAATTCCAAGGAGCTGGAATTCCAGAGGGGCCAAACTCTGTGGCATAGAGTGTGGAGGGGCTGGAGTTGCGCCCATGCCTTAATTCCTTAATTCCATGGAGCTCTAATTCCATGGAGCTGGAATTCCATGGAGCTCTAATTCCATAGAGCTGTAATCCCAGGGAATTGGAATTCCATGGAGCTGGAATTCCATGGAGCTGAAATTCCATGAAACTGGAATTCCATGGAGCTCTAATTCCAGGGGACTTTAATTCCATGGAGCTCTAATTCCATGGATCTGTAATCCCATGGAGCTGGAATTCCAGGGAATTGGAATTCCATGGAGCTCCAATTCCAGGGGACTTTAATTCCATGGAGCTGGAATTCCAGGGAATTGGAATTCCATGGAGCTGAAATTCCATGGAGCTGGAATTCCAGGGAATTGGAATTCCATGGAGCTCTAATTCCAGGGGACTCTAATTCCATGAAGCTGGAATTCCAGGGATCTTTTATTCCAGGGAGCTCTAATTCCAGGGAATTGTAATTCCAGAGGGCTCTAATTCCATGGATCTGTAATCCCATGGAGCTGGAATTCCATGGACCTCTAATTCCATGGAGCTGGAATTCCAGGGAATTGTAATTCCAGGGGGTCTAATTCCATGGAGCTCTAATTCCATGGATCTGGAATCCCACGGATCTGGAATTCCAGGGATTTCTCTGCCCTGAGCCCCCCAAGGGCTCTCTCTGTGTTTCCCTTTCCCGTTTCCTTCCCACCAAACCCCAACAAGTGCCCGCCTGGCACTGCCAGGGCTGCCCCCTCCCCATCCCAAGGGATTTGAGACTCATTCCATCCTGGCATCACTTCCATGACTTTTCCAGAATTTTCCAACCTTTTCTGTGCCTTTCCCCCCCCCTCTCCAGGACCTCACAATGACGGAGGAAACATGTCGGACCCGGAGCCAGAAACGCGCCCTGGAAAACCCGCCCGGCGACGGGGACAGTAAAAAACTCCGGATGGAAAAAGGGCTGGAACTGAATTCCGAGGGGGACATGAAAATCCAGGGAGAGGCCGGAGCTGGGAAGGGGCAGGGGCTGCTCAAGGAGGTCAAGGCGACCATCAAGGTGGAGCTCCAGGCTGGGGATGAGCCCGTGGACATGAGCACGTCCAAAAGGTGGGTCCATCCAGCTGGGAATGGCTGGGAATGTTGGGATGGGGAGGTGGGAAGGGAGCTGGAAGTTCATCCCAACCCTCCCATTGCCATGAGCACCTCCCAAAGGTGGGTCCATCCAGCTGGGAATGGCTGGGAATGTTGGGATGGGGAGATGGGAAAGGAGCTAGAAGTTCATCCCATCCCTTTCCATGAGCACCTCCAAAAGGTGGGTCCATCCAGCTGGGAATGTTGGGATGGGGAGGGTGGGAAGGCAGCTGGAGGTGAAGGGAGTTATCCCTGGGTGTGGATCTTCTGGATCTTCTGAGATCCAGCAGCTCCTTCCTGACTTCCATGGGCTGCTGGAAGTTCATCCCAACCCTCCCATTGCCATGAGCACCTCCCAAAGGTGGGTCCATCCAGCTGGGAATGTTGGGATGGGGAGGTGGGAAAGGAGCTGGAAGTTCATCCCATCCCTCCCCTTTCCATGAGCACCTCCCAAAGGTGGGTCCATCCAGCTGGGAATGTTGGGATGGGGAGATGGGAAGGGAGCTGGAAGTTCATCCCATCCCTCCCCTTTCCATGAGCATCTCCAAAAGGTGGGTCCATCCAGCTGGGAATGTTGGGATGGGGAGGTGGGAAGGGAGCTGGAGGTGAAGGGAGTTATCCCTGGGTGTGGATCTTCTGGTTATCCCAGAATCCTGGAATTTGGGGTTAATCCCTCAATCCTGGAATGCTTTGCCTTGGAAAGGCCCTTCCAGCTCATCCATCCCGTTGGATGCTCACTGGGAATGCTCTCCCTGTTCTGGGAATGCTCTCCCTGCCCTGGGAATGCTCTACCTGTTCCTGGGAATCCTCTCCCTGCTCCTGGGAATTCCCACTGACCTGGGAATGTTCCCTTTGCCCTGGGAATGTTCTCCCTGTTCCTGGGAATGTCTTCTCTGTTCCTGGGAATGCCCTCGCTATTCCTGGGAATTCCCTTTGCCCTGGGAATGCTCTGCCTGTTCCTGGGAATCCTCTCCCAGCCCTGGGAATGCTCTCCCTATTCCTGGGAATTCCCTTTGCCCTGGGAATCCTCTCTCTATTCCTGGGAATGTTCTCCCTATTCCTGGGAATGCTCTCCCTGTTCTGGGAATGCTCTTCCTATTCCTGGGAATCCTCTCTCTATTCCTGGGAATCCTCTCCCTGTTCTGGGAATCCTCTCCCAGCCCTGGGAATGCTCTCCCTATTCCTGGGAATGTCCTCCCTATTCCTGGGAATATCCTCCCTATTCCTGGGAATATCCTCCCTATTCCTGGGAATGCTCTCCCTGTTCTGGGAATGTCTTCCCTATTCCTGGGAATATCCTCCCTTTTCCTGGGAATGCTCTCCCTGTCCTGGGAATTCCCACTGCATTGGGAATCCTCTCCCTATTCCTGGGAATCCTCTCTCTATTCCTGGGAATCCTCTCCCTATTCCTGGGAATTCCCACTGCCCTGGGAATGCTCTGCCTGTTCCTGGGAATCCTCCCCCTATTCCTGGGAATCCTCCCCCTATTCCTAGGAATCCTCTCCCTATTCCTGGGAATTCCCACTGCCCTGGGAATGCTCTGCCTGTTCCTGGGAATCCTCCCCCTATTCCTGGGAATCCTCCCCCTATTCCTGGGAATCCTCTCGCTATTCCTGGGAATTCCCACTGCCCTGGGAATGCTCTGCCTGTTCCTGGGAATCCTCTCCCTATTCCTGGGAATGCTCTCCCTGTTTTGGGAATTCCCACTGCCCTGGGAATGCTCTCCCAGCCCTGGGAATCCTCTCCCTGTTCCTGGCGGACACTCCCCCCTCCCTCCACCTCCAGCACCCAATTCCACCTTTCCCATGCCCGTTTCTCCCGCTATTCCCAGCGACTCCAGGCGGGATCGGGATGGGGATCGGGATGGGGATGTGGATCAGGATCAGGATCGGAGGGTCCCCTCTCCCGACGTCATCGTCCTGTCGGACAACGAGCCCTCCAGTCCCCGCCGGAACGGCCTGACCCGGCTCAGCCTCCAGGAGACCAACACGGAGACCCTGATGGTGAGTCCGGGCCGGGGACGCTCCGCGGGCCCCGACGGAGATTCCCGGGATTTGCCAACGGGGGGGGGGAATTTCGGGGGGTGTCGTTTGGCTCGGGAAGAGCCTCGGGATTGGTCCCGGGTTGGGAATTCCATCCGGGCTGGAGTTGGGGGTTGGGATCTGCCCCTGCTGGGGGGGCCCAAAACGGGTTTGGTGGACCTTGATTGGCCTTTCCTGACCTTGATTGACCTTGATTGACCTTTATTGACCTTTATTGACCTTTATTGACCTTTTATGACTTTTATTGACCTTTTATTGACCTTTTATGACCTTTATTGACCTTTTATGACTTTTATTGACCTTTTATTGACCTTTTATAACTTTTATTAATCTTTTATGACCTTTATTGACCTTTCATAACTTTTATTGACCTTTTCTGACTTTTATTGACCTTTTATAACTTTTATTGACCTTTCCTGACCTTTATTGCCCTTTTCTGACCTTTCTTTGCCCTTTTCTGACCTTTATTTCCCCTTTTCTCACCTTTATTTGTCCTTTTCTCACCTTTATTTCACCATTTTTGACCTTTACATCATTAATCTTTTTTTACCTCCATTTAACCTTTTTTAATCTCCATTTAATTTTTTTTAACCTCCATTGGCGTTTTCTGACCTTTTTTTCCCCTTTATTTCCCCTTTTCTGACCTTTCTTTGTCCTTTTCTGACCTTTTTTTCCCTTTTATTTCCCCTTTTCTGACCTTTATTTCACCATTTTTGGCCTTTAACATCTTTACCTTTATTAACCTTTTTTAACCTCTGTTTAATTATTTTTAACCTTTATTTGTCCTTTTCTGACCTTTCTTTGCCCTTTTCTGACCTTTCCCCTTTTCTGACCTTTCTTTGTCATTTTCTGACCTTTCTTTTTCTTTTTCTCACCTTTATTTGTCCTTTTCTGACCTTTCTTTACCCTTTTCTCACCTTTATTTGTCCTTTTCTCACCTTTATTTGTCTTTTTCTGACCTTTCTTTGCCCTTTTCTGACCTTTATTTGCCCTTTTCTGACCTTTTTTTCCCCTTTATTTCCCCTTTTCTGACCTTTATTTGCCTTTTTCTGACCTTTATTTCACCATTTTTGGCCTTTAACATCTTTACCTTTATTAACCTTTTTTAACCTCTGTTTAATTATTTTTAACCTTTATTTGTCTTTTTCTGATCTTTCTTTACCCTTTTCTGACCTTTCTTTGTCCTTTTCTCACCTTTATTTTCCCTTTTCTGACCTTTCTTTGCCCTTTTCTGACCTTTATTTCCCCTTTTCTCACCTTCATTTGTCCTTTTCTGACCTTTATTTCACCATTTTTGACCTTGACATCATTAATCTTTTTTTACTTCCATTTAACCTTTTTTAATCTCCATTTAATTTTTTTTAACCTCCATTGGCGTTTTCTGACCTTTATTTTACCCTTTCTGTCCTTTATTTCCCCTTTTCTGACCTTTATTTCCCCTTTTCTGACCTTTTTTTCCCCTTTATTTCCCCTTTTCTGACCTTTATTTCCCCTTTTCTGACCTTTTTTTCCCCTTTATTTCCCCTTTTCTGACCTTTATTTCACCATTTTTGGCCTTTAACATCTTTACCTTTATTAACCTTTTTTAACCTCTGTTTAATTATTTTTAACCTTTATTTGTCTTTTCTGACCTTTATTTCCCCTTTTCTCACCTTTATTTGTCCTTTTCTCACCTTTATTTGTCTTTTTCTGACCTTTACCCTTTTCTGACCTTTCTTTGCCCTTTTCTGACCTTTATTTCCCCTTTTCTGACCTTTCTTTGTCCTTTTCTCACCTTTATTTGTCCTTTTCTCACCTTTATTTGTCCTTTTCTCACCTTTGCCCTTTTCTGACCTTTCTTTGTCCTTTTCTGACCTTTTTTTCCCCTTTATTTCCCCTTTTTTTCCCCTTTATTTCCCCTTTTCTGACCTTTATTTCACCATTTTTGACCTTTAACATCTTTACCTTTATTAACCTTTTTTAACCTTTATTAATCTTTTTTTAACCTTTCTTAACCTTTTTTAACCTTTTCCAACCTTTTCCAACCTTTTCCAACCTTTTCCAACCTTTTCCAACCTTTTCCAACCTTTTCCAACCTTTTCCAACCTTTTTTAACCTTTTCCAACCTTTTCCAACCTTTTCCAACCTTTTCCAACCTTTTCCAACCTTCCCAACCTTCAACCTCCTTAAACCTTCCACCTTTTCCCACCTTTTTCACCCATTCCCACCCTCCCCAACCTTCCCCACTCCTCCTTTTCCTCCAAACCTTCCCAAAACCTTTCCAAAAAACCTGAATTTTCCCCCTCTCCGAGTCCTTCCCTTTCACCCCCGAGTGACTCCAATGAGGCTGGGGGGGCTTTGCCCTCTCCCAGTTCTCCCAGTTCTCCCAGTTCTCCCAGTTTTCCCAGTTTTCCTGCTCTCCCTGCAGAAGAGCAGCCCCGAGGAGAGGGAGAGGATGATCAAACAGCTCAAGGAGGAGCTTCGGTTGGAGGAGGCCAAGCTGGTGCTCCTGAAGAAGCTCCGGCAGAGCCAAATCCAGAAGGAAACCACGGCCCAAAAGGTGGGAATTGTCCCCGGGGTTTTCCCACCCTCTGGAATTAGAACGGTCGCCATTCCCGGTGGGGGTGGGAGAGAAACATTCCAGGAGCCCAACAGGGAATGGGGTGGGTGGGAAAGAGCTCAGTGGCCACCCAGGGGCAGGGGGGGATTCCTGGGTGGATTCCTGGTGGAATTCCAGTTTGGATTCCAGGTCTGGATTCCTGGGGGGATTCCTGGTTGGATTCCTGGTCTGGATTCCAGGTTGGATTCCATTTCTGGATTCCTGGTCTGGACTCCATTTCTGGATTCCAGGTTGGATTCCAGGGAGGGGATTCCTGGTTGGATTCCTGGTCTGGATTCCTGATCTGGACTCCAGGTGTGGATTCCTGGTTGGATTCCATGTTTGGACTCCAGGTCTGGATTCCAGGAGTGGATTCCAGGTCTGGATTCCTGGTGTGAATTCCAGGTTGGATTCCTGGTGTGGACTTCAGGTTGGATTCCTGGTCTGGATTCCTGGTTTGGATTCCTGGTCTGGATTCCAGATTGGATTCCAGGTGTGGATTCCAGGTTTGGACTCCAGGTCTGGATTCCCAGTTAGATTCCTGGTCTGGATTCCTGGTCTCAATTCCAGGTCTGGATTCCTGGTCTCAATTCCAGGTCTGGATTCCTGGTGTGGATTCCAGGTTGGATTCCAGGTCTGGATTCCAGTTGGATTCCAGGGGTGGATTCCTGGTCTGGACTCCAGGTTGGATTCCATGTTTGGACTCCAGGTGTGGATTCCTGGTTGAATTCCAGGTTTGGATTCCAGTTGGATTCCAGGGGTGGATTCCTGGTCTGGATTCCTGGTGTGGATTCCAGGTCTTAATTCCAGGTTTGGACTCCAGGTCTGAATTCCATGTGTGGATTCCTGGTCTGGATTCCTGGGTGGATTCCAGGTCTGGATTCCAGGTTGGATTCCAGGTTGGATTCCAGGTCTGGATTCCAGGTTGGATTCCAGGTGTTCCAGGTCTGAGCCTTCACTGAGCTGCTCATCCTCCAGAACAATTCCTGGCAGGAATGGCTCAACATTCCCACCTTTATTCCCTCCCCTTCCTGCTCTTCCCACCCCTCATCCCGGACTGCTGAGGGGGAGCTCTTTGCAGCAGGAACTATCCAGGAAAAACGCTGGAATTCTGGCAGGGTGGTTCCCTGGGCTGCAGGAATTATCCAGGAAAAGGCTGGAATTCTGGCAGGGTGGTTCCTATCCCAGAAAAAGGCTGGAATTCTGTCAGGATGGTTCCCTGGGCTGCTCCCAGTGTGGGATGAGCAGAGGGATTTGGGATTTGGGATTTGGGATTTGGGATTTGGGATTTGGGATTTGGGAGGGGTTGGGAACCCCCCCAGGATGTTCCCGAAATTCCATTCCCTGTAAGGATGGAAATGACCCCCCCCGGCTGTGCTGCTGGATGGGAGGGAATTTTGGGATGGATGGGAGGGAATTTTGGGATGGATGGGAATGCTGGAGCAGCTCCTGGCGCTGCTTTGGCTCCCAGAATTCCCAGGAGGGATCAAAACTCCAGGATCTGAGCCAGGAGCTCTGGATGTTGGAAAAACAATGGGAAACAAATCCTGAAATTCTTCTTATCCAAAGGCGCTTTTTTTCCCCAAACTTTTTCCCACTTTTCCTCGTGCTGGAGCTTGGGAAGAGCGGTGGGAAACTGGGATTTTCCTGCCCTAATTCCCTTTAAACCTCCCTATGGATCCTCTTGGAGCAGCCAAAGGGCCGTGGGAGGGTTGGAAAATCCCAACTCGGAGCATTCCCTGCAGGAGATGAACTTTTCCTGTCCCTTTCCCTGCTGTAATTCCTGCTTTTCCATCCTTATTCCTTTCCTTTCTCTCTGGTTTCTCCTTTTCCAGCCTGCTGGTTCCTCTGGGAATTCTGCAACTCCTCCGCCCTTGGTGCGGGGCCCGCAGAGCGTTCCTGCTGGGAAAGGCTCCCTCCAGGTCAGTGGGAATTCCCAGGGACAGGGACAGCATTCCCAGGGCTGTGGGAATTCCCAGGGACAGGGACGGCATTCCCAGGAATTCCCAGGGACAGGGACGGCATTCCCAGGAATTCCCAGGGACAGGGAGAGCATTCCCAGGGCTGTGGGAATTCCCAGGGACAGGGACGGCATTCCCAGGAATTCCCAGGGACAGGGACGGCATTCCCAGGAATTCCCAGGGACAGGGAGAGCATTCCCAGGGCTGTAGGAATTCCCAGGGACAGGGACGGCATTCCCAGGAATTCCCAGGGACAGGGACAGCATTCCCAGGAACAGGGAGAGCATTCCCAGGGCTGTGGGAATTCCCAGGGACAGGGAGAGCATTCCCAGGGCTGTGGGAATTCCCAGGGACAGGGAGAGCATTCCCAGGGCTGTGGGAATTCCCAGGGACAGGGAGAGCATTCCCAGGGCTGTGGGAATTCCCAGGGACAGGGAGAGCATTCCCAGGAACAGAGAAAACATCACAAGGAACAGGGAGAGCATTCCCAGAACAGGGACAGCATTTCCAGGGCAAGGAGAACATTCCCAGAGACAGGGAGAGCATTCCGAGGGCAAAGGGAACATTCCCAGGGCAGTGGGAATTCCCAGGAACAGGGAGAGCATTCCCAGGAACAGGGAGAGCATTCCCAGGGCAGGGAGAACATTCCCAGGGCAGGGAGAACATTCCCAGGGCAGGGAGAACATTCCCAGGAACCATTACAAGGAACAGGGAGAACATTCCCAGGGCTGTGGGAATTCCCAGGAACAGGGACAGCATTCCCAGGGCAGGGAGAACATTCCCAGGAATAGGGAGAGCATTCCCAGGGACAGGGACAGCATTCCCAGGGCTGTGGGAATTCCCAGGGACAGGGAGAACATTCCCAGGAACAGGGACAGCATTCCCAGGGCAAAGGGAACATTCCCAGGTCAGTGGGAATTCCCAGGGACAGGGAGAGCATTCCCAGGAATAGGGAGAGCATTCCCAGAACAGGGAGAGCATTCCCAAGGAACAGGGAGAGAATCCGCAAGGAACAGGGAGAGCATTCCCAGGGCAGGGAGAACATTCCCAGGAACAGGGAGAGCATTCCCAGGAATAGGGAGGACATTCCCAGGACAGGGAGAGATTTTCCCTGAGGAATCCTGAATTTTTCCCTGAGGAATCCTTAACTTTTCCCTGAGGAATCCTGAATTTTTCCCTGTGGAATCCTGAGGTTTTCCATGAGGAATCCCAAAACTGAGTTCCCAAAATTCAGATCCCCAAATTGAGATCCCGAAATTCACATCCCGAAATTCACATCCCAAAATTCCGATCCGTGTGTGGTTGCTCAGGGAAGTGGGAGATTCCCTGGGCTTTATTCCCAGAGTTTGGGAAGTTTGGGAAGGGGGAGCAGCAACTTTGGGAAGCTCCAGGAATGGGATGAGAGGAACGTTGGAGCTCCTGGAGGAGCTTGGAATGTCCCCAGGAGGAGGAGGAGAAATTCCATCAGGAGGAATTCCAAGGATTGAAGAGCTTGGGCAGCACTTCCCAAACTCCTTTAGGCTGATTCCTTTTCCTTTTTCCACGATTTTTTTCCTCAAGCTTTCCCATTTCCCAGCTTTTTTTTTCCCCCATCCCAATCCACAAAGTCCAACCCTTTCCATTCCCTTTTCCCAACACTTTTTTTTCCCACTCTTGGCGTCGTTTTTTTGCCACCAAATCCCATTTTTCCCATTCCCTCCTCCCTCCCAGCCCCCAAGCAGTGACAATTCCCTGTTTTCCAGAGCTCTTCCACACGGATTCCTGGCACTGTGATCCCTCCTCCCTTGGTCAGGGGGGGCCAACAGGCGTCTGCCAAGGTGGGCACTGCCCAGAACACCCAGATCGTGATGCCCCCCTTGGTCCGAGGGGCACAGGTGGGTCCTGCCCTGATTCCTGATCCAGGGGGGCTCCATTCCCTCCTTTCCCTGATCCAGGGGGGCTCCATTCCCTCCATTCCCTGATCCAGGGGGGCTCCATTCCCTGATCCAGGGGGGCTCCATTCCCTGATCCAGGGGGGCTCCATTCCCTCCATTCCCTGGTCCAGGGGGGCTCCAGTCCCTGATCCAGGGGGGCTTCATTCCCTGATCCAGGGGGGCTCCATTCCCTGATCCAGGGGGCTCCATTCCCTCCTTTCCCTGATCCAGGGGGGCTCCATTCCCTGATCCAGGGGGCTCCATTCCCTCCTTTCCCTGATCCAGGGGGGCTCCAGTCCCTTATTCCTGATCCAGGGGGCTCCATTCCCTCCATTCCCTGATCCAGGGGGGCTCCAGTCCCCGATCCAGGGGGGCTTCATTCCCTGATCCAGGGGGGCTTCATTCCCTTATTCCTGATCCGGGGGGCTCCAGTCCCTTATTCCCTGATCCAGGGGGGCTCCATTCCCTTATTCCTGATCCAGGGGGGCTCCATTCCCTGATCCAGGGGGGCTTCATTCCCTTATTCCTGATCCGGGGGGCTCCAGTCCCTTATTCCCTGATCCAGGGGGGCTCCATTCCCTTATTCCTGATCCAGGGGGGCTCCATTCCCTGATCCAGGGGGGCTCCATTCCCTGATCCAGGGGGGCTCCATTCCCTTATTCCTGATCGGGGGGCTCCAGTCCCTTATTCCTGATCCAGGAGGGCTCCATTTCCTGATCCAGGGGGGCTCCAGTCTCTTATCCCTGATCCAGGGGGGCTCCAGTCTCTTATCCCTGATCCAGGGGGCCTCCATTCCCTCCATTCCCTGATCCAGGGGGGCTCCATGCCCTTAATCCTGATCCAGGGGGGCTCCATGCCCTTATTCCTGATCCAGGGGGGCTCCATGCCCTTATCCCTGATCCAGGGGGGCTCCATTCCCTCCATTCCCTGATCCAGGGGGACTCCATTCCCTCCATTCTCTTCCTGCCCTTCCTGATCCAGGAGGGCTCCAGCTCCCCCTGTCCTCAGCCCTCCCTGTTCCCCCTGTCCCCTGATGCCAACCCTGTGCTGATGCCACCCCCCTGTGCCCTGTGCCCACCCCCCCGTCCCCTATGCCCCTGATGCCACCTCCCTGCCCTGATGCCATCCCCCCGTGCCCACCCCCCTGTCCCCTGATGCCCCCCTGTCCCCTGACGTCCCTCCGTGCTGATGCCCCCCCTGTCCCCTGACACCCCCCCTGTCCCCTGATGCCCCCCCATCCCCTGATGCCCCCCGTGCTGATGCCCCCCGTGCTGATGCCCCCTCGTCCCCGATGCCCCCCCGTCCCCTGATGCCCCCATGCTGATGCCCCCCCGTCCCCTGATGCCCCCCTATCCCCTGACACCCCCCCTGTCCCCTGATGCCCCCCCATCCCCTGATGCCCCCCTGTGCTGATGCCCCCCGTCCCCTGATGCCCCCCCGTCCCCTGATGCCCCCCCGTCCCCTGATGCCCCCCCATCCCCTGATGCCCCCCTGTGCTGATGCCCCCCCGTCCCCTGATGCCCCCCCGTCCCCTGATGCCCCCCCATCCCCTGATGCCCCCCTGTGCTGATGCCCCCCCATCCCCTGATGCCCCCCCGTCCCCTGATGCCCCCCCGTCCCCTGATGCCCCCCGTGCTGATGCCCCCATGCTGTTGCCCCCGTGCTGATGCCCCCCCGTCCCCTGATGCCCCCCCCATCCCCTGATTCCCCCCGTGCTGGTGCCCCCCATGCTGTTGCCCCCGTGCTGATGCCCCGTGCCCGGCAGATCCACACCATCCGGCAGCACTCCAGCACGGGGCCGCCCCCCCTGCTGCTGGCACCGCGGGCATCGGTGCCCAGCGTGCAGATCCAGGGCCAGAGGATCATCCAGCAGGGCCTCATCCGCGTGGCCAACGTGCCCAACACCAGCCTGCTGGTCAACATCCCCCAGGTGAGTGCCCAGTGCCCCCCCTGCCCACACCCCAGCCCCTCAGTGTGCCACCTAAACTGGGGGATCAAACTGGGCACCCAGTGTGGGCTGAGCTGTGCCCACCTATACTGGGGGATCAAACTGGGCACCCCAGTGTGGGCTGAGCTGTGCCCTCCTAAACTGGGAACCCAAACTGGGCACCCCAGTGTGGGCTGAGCTGTGCCCACCTATACTGCGGAATCAAACTGGGCACCCCAGTGTGGGCTGAGCTGTGCCCACCTAAACTGGGGGATCAAACTGGGCACTCCAGTGTGGGCTGAGCTGTGCCCACCTAAACTGGGGGATCAAACTGGGCACCCCAGTGTGGGCTGAGCTGTGCCCTCTCAAACCGGGGGATCAAACTGGGCACCCCAGTGTGGGCTGAGCTGTGCCCTCCCAAACTGGGGAACCCAAACTGGGCACCCCAGTGTGGGCTGAGCTGTGCCCTCCTAAATGGGGAACCCAAACTGGGCACCCCAGTGTGGGCTGAGCTGTGCCCACCTAAACTGGGGGATCAAACTGGGCACCCAGTGTGGGCTGAGCTGTGCCCACCTAAACTGGGGAATCAAACTGGGCACCCCAGTGTGGAAACTAAACTTTCCCATTGTGGGCTGAGCTGTGCCCTCCCAAACTGGGGAACCCAAACTGGGCACCCCAGTGTGGGCTGAGCTGTGCCCACCTAAACTGGGGGATCAAACTGGGCACTCCAGTGTGGGCTGAGCTGTGCCCTCCTAAATGGGGAACCCAAACTGGGCACCCCAGTGTGGGCTGAGCTGTGCCCACCTGAACTGGGGGATCAAACTGGGCACCCCAGTGTGGGCTGAGCTGTGCCCACCTAACTGGGGAATCCAAACTGGACACCCCAGTGTGGGCTGAGCTGTGCCCTCCTAAATGAGGAACCCAAACTGGGCACCCCAGTGTGGGCTGAGCTGTGCCCTCCTAAATGGGGAACCCAAACTGGGCACCCCAGTGTGGGCTGAGCTGTGCCCTCCTAAACTGGGAGATCAAACTGGGCACCCCAGTGTGGGCTGAGCTGTGCCCTCTCAAACTGGGGGATCAAACTGGGCACCCCAGTGTGGGCTGAGCTGTGCCCACCTAACTGGGGAATCCAAACTGGGCACCCCAGTGTGGGCTGAGCTGTGCCCTCCCAAACTGAGGAACCCAAACTGGGCACCCCAGTGTGGGCTGAGCTGTGCCCACCTAAACTGGGGGATCAAACTGGGCACCCCAGTGTGGGCTGAGCTGTGCCCACCTAAACTGGGGAATCAAACTGGGCACCCCAGTGTGGAAACTAAACTTTCCCATTGTGGGCTGAGCTGTGCCCTCCCAAACTGGGGAACCCAAACTGGGCACCCCAGTGTGGGCTGAGCTGTGCCCACCTAAACTGGGGGATCAAACTGGGCACTCCAGTGTGGGCTGAGCTGTGCCCACCTAACTGGGGAATCAAACTGGGCACCCCAGTGTGGGCTGAGCTGTGCCCACCTAACTGGGGAATCAAACTGGGCACCCCAGTGTGGGCTGAGCTGTGCCCTCCCAAACTGGGGGATCAAACTGGGCACCCCAGTGTGGGCTGAGCTGTGCCCACCTGAACTGGGGGATCAAACTGGGCACCCCAGTGTGGGCTGAGCTGTGCCCTCTCAAACTGGGGGATCAAACTGGGCACCCCAGTGTGGGCTGAGCTGTGCCCTCTCAAACTGGGGGATCAAACTGGGCACCCCAGTGTGGGCTGAGCTGTGCCCTCTCAAACTGGGGGATCAAACTGGGCACCCCAGTGTGGGCTGAGCTGTGCCCACCTAAACTGGGGAATCAAGCTGGGCACCCCAGTGTGGGCTGAGCTGTGCCCTCCCAAACTGGGGGATCAAACTGGGCACCCCAGTGTGGGCTGAGCTGTGCCCTCCTAAACTGGGGGATCAAACTGGGCACTCCAGTGTGGGCTGAGCTGTGCCCTCTCAAACTGGGGGATCAAACTGGGCACCCCAGTGTGGGCTGAGCTGTGCCCTGTTCCCCTCCAGGCATCCCCCACGTCCCTCAAAGGTGCCACGGTGGGCTCTGCCCCTGCCAACGCCGCCGGTGCCCCCCTGGGTGGCTCCGGGGAGTCCCCTGGCAGCAGACAGGCCGCTGCCAAGCTGGCACTGAGGAAGCAGCTGGAGAAGACGCTGCTGGAGATCCCTCCACCCAAACCTCCTGCTCCAGAGATGAACTTCCTGCCCAGCGCTGCCAACAACGAGTTCATCTACTTGGTGGGGCTGGAGGAGGTGGTGCAGAACCTGCTGGAGACTCAAGGTGAGGGGTGGGCACGGTGGGTCGGAGCAGCCCAGCATGGGGGGGGCTCTGCCCGTCGTGTATCAGAGCCCCCTGTGCCACTCTGGGGGGGTTTAAGCCCCTCTGTGCCATTCTGGGGGTGTCTCAGAGCCCTCTGTGCCATTCTGGGGGGTTTTCAGTCCCTCCTGTGCCACTCTGGGGGGATCTCAGCCCCCTGTGCCACTCTGGGGGGGGTTTCAGTCCCCTCTGTGCCATTCTGAGAGGTCTCAGCCCCCCCTGTGGCACTCTGGGGGTGTCTCAGCCCCCTGTGCCACTCTGGCTGTCCCCCCATGTCACTCTGGGTGTGTCTCAACCCTCCTGTGCCACTCTGGGGTGTCCAGCCCTCTGTGCCACTCTGGGGTGTCTCACCCCTCTGTGCCACTCTGGCTGTCCCCCCTGTGCCACTCTGGGTGTGTCTCAGCCCCCTGTGCCACTCTGGCTGTCCCCCCATGTCACTCTGGGTGTGTCTCAACCCTCCTGTGCCATTCTGGGTGTGTCTCAGCCCCCTGTGCCACTCTGGGATGTCCAGCCCTCTGTGCCACTCTGGGGGTGTCTCAGCCCTCTGTGCCACTCTGGCTGTCCCCCCATGTCACTCTGGGTGTGTCTCAACCCTCCTGTGCCGTTCTGGGTGTGTCTCACCCCTCTGTGCCACTCTGGGGGTGTATCACCCCTCTGTGCCACTCTGGGTGCGTCTCAGCCGTCTGTGCCACTCTGGCTGTCCCCCCTGTGCCACTCTGGGTGTGTCTCAGCCCTCTGTGCCACTCTGGCTGTCCCCCCATGTCACTCTGGGTGTGTCTTAACCCTCCTGTGCCATTCTGGGTGTGTCTCAGCCCCCTGTGCCACTCTGGGGTGTCCAGCCCTCTGTGCCACTCTGGGGGTGTCTCAGCCCTCTGTGCCACTCTGGCTGTCCCCCCATGTCACTCTGGGGTGTCTCAGCCCCCCTGTGCCCTCCTCTCTGCCCCCCGTGCCTCACCCCGCGCCGTGCCCACAGGCAAGGTGCCGGTGCCCGCGCCGTGCCGCGAGCCCTTCGTGTGCGCGCAGTGCCAGACGGACTTCACGTGCCGCTGGCGCGAGGAGCGCGACGGGGCCGTCATGTGCGAGACCTGCATGAGCTCCCCCTGTGCCACTCTGGCTGTCCCCCCTGTGCCACTGTGGGGTGTCTCAGCCTCCCCTGTGCCACTCTGGGGGTGTCTCAGCCCCCCTGTGCCATTCTGGGGTGTTTGTACCCCACTGTGCCACTCTGCCTGTCCCCCCTGTGCCACCCTGGCTGTCCCCCCATGTCACCCTGGCTGTGTCTCAGCCCCCTGTGCCACTCTGGCTGTCCCCCCATGTCACCCTGGGGGTGTCTCAACCCCTCTGTGCCACTCTGGGGGTGTCTCAGCCCCCTGTGCCACTCTGGCTGTCCCCTCTGTGCCACCCTGACTGTGTCTCAGCCCTCTGTGCCACTCTGGGGGTGTCTCAGCCCCCCCTGTGCCATTCTGGGGTGTTTGTACCCCACTGTGCCACTCTGCCTGTTCCCCCTGTGCCACCCTGGCTGTCCCCCCATGTCACTCTGGCTGTGTCTCAGCCCCCCGTGCCACTCTGGGGGTGTCTCAGCCCCCTGTGCCACCCTGGCTGTCCCCCCATGTCACTCTGGGGGTGTCTCAGCCCCGTGGGCCACTCTGGGGTGTCTCAGCCCCCTGTGCCACCCTGGCTGTCCCCCCATGTCACTCTGGCTGTGTGTCAGCCCCCTGTGCCACTCTGGGGTGTCTCAGCCCCCTGTGCCACCCTGGCTGTCCCCCCATGTCACTCTGGCTGTGTGTCAGCCCCCTGTGCCACTCTGGGGGTGTCTCAGCCCCCTGTGCCACCCTGGCTGTCCCCCCATGTCACTCTGGGGGTGTCTCACCCCTCTGTGCCACTCTGGGGTGTCTCAGCCCCCCCTGTGCCACCCTGGCTGTCCCCCCATGTCACTCTGGGTGTGTCTGTACCCCCCTGTGCCACTCTGGGGTGTCTCAGCCCCCCTGTGCCCTCCTCTCTGCCCCCCGTGCCTCACCCCGCGCCGTGCCCGCAGGCAAGGTGCCGGTGCCCGCGCCGTGCCGCGAGCCCTTCGTGTGCGCGCAGTGCCAGACGGACTTCACGTGCCGCTGGCGCGAGGAGCGCGACGGGGCCGTCATGTGCGAGACCTGCATGAGCTCCAGCCAGAAGAAGGCGCTGAAGGCCGAGCACACGACGCGCCTCAAGGCGGCCTTTGTGAAGGCCCTGCAGCAGGAGCAGGAGATCGAGCAGCGCATCCTGCAGCAGCCCCAGCCCGGCAAGGGAGAGCCCCTGGCACAGCATCACCCGCTCAAACAGGTGGGCACGGGAGGGGAGCGGGGAGGGGGCACGGGGATGGGATGTGGGGATGGGAGCGGGAATGGGATATGGGGATGGGATAGGGGGGTGGGATCTGGGGATGGGATATGGGGAATGGGGCACAGGGATTGGGATATGGGGATGGGATATGGGGAGGGGATGTAGGGAGGGGATGTGGGGAATGGGGCACAGGGATGGGATATGGGGAATGGGGTAAGGGGGGGATATGGGGATGGGATACAGGGATGGGATATGGGGAATGGGAGCGGGAATGGGATATGGGGATGGGATAGGGGGGTGGGATCTGGGGATGGGATATGGGGAATGGGGTAAGGGGGGGATATGGGGAATGGGGTTAAGGGGGGGGTATGGGGATGGGATACAGGGAATGGGATATGGGGAATGGGATGTGGGGAATGGGATATGGGGATGGGATAGGGGGGTGGGATCTGGGGATGGGATCTGGGGAATGGAGTAAGGGGGGGGATATGGGGATGGGATACAGGGAATGGGATATGGGGAATGGGGTAAAGGGGGGGGATATGGGGATGGGATACAGGGAATGGGATATGGGGAATGGGGCACAGGGATGGGATATGGGGAATGGGGTAAAGGGGGGGGTATGGGGATGGGATACAGGGATGGGATATGGGGGGAGGGATATGGGGAATGAAGCACAGGGAGGGGATACGGGGAATGGGATATGGGGAATGGGATATGGGGAATGGGGCACAGGGAATGGGATATGGGGAGAGGATATGGGGAATGGGGCACAGGGATGGGATATGGGGAGGGGATGTAGCGAGGGGATGTGGGGAATGGGGCACAGGGGTGGGATATGGGGAATGGGAGTGGGACACCGGGAATGGGATACGGGGAGGGGATATGGGGAATGGGATGTGGGGATGGGATATGGAGAGTGGGGCACAGGGATGGGATACGGGAAATGGGAGCAGAGAGTGGGATATGGGGATGTGATATGGGGAATGGGAGCAGGGAGGGGATATGGGGAATGGGATATGGGGATGGGATATGGGGAATGGGGCACAGGGAATGGGATCTGGGGAGGGGATACAGGGAATAGGATACAGGGAATGGGAGCAGAGAGTGGAATATGGGGAATGGGGTACGGGGATGGGAGCAGGGATGGGATATGGGGAGGGGATATGGGGATGGGCACAGAGAGGGGATATGGGGAATGGGAGCGGAGAGTGGGATATGAGGATGGGATATGGGGAATGGGGCATGGGGAGGGGATATGGGGATGGGAGCAGGGAGGGGATGTGGGGAGTGGGGCACAAGGCTGGGAAATGGGGAATGGGATACAGGAAGGGGACACAGGGAATGGGAGTGGGACACGGAGAATGGGAGCAGGGATGGGATATGAGGAATGGAACATAAGGGTGGGATACAGGCAGTGGGGCACAGGGAATGGGAGCGGGACACAGGGAATGGGAGGAGGACACAGGGAATGGGAACTGTGGGATTGGGAATAGGGAATGGGAGCTGGGCACACTGGAAAGGGAAGCTGGACATGCCAGGAGTGGCAGCCATGGCATTGGGACCCGGCAATGTCCAGGCTGCCCCCTGCATTCCCTGCATTCCCTGCTTTCCCTGTGTTCCCAGAGCTCCAGCCAGATGTCCCGAGGGGCCGGAGCCTCCCGGGGGGTCCTGCACACCTTCAGCCCCTCCCCGAAGCTGCAGAGCCCCTCGGCCTCCCTGGGCGGCCGCGCCGGGAAGCACGTGGAGCGCTCCGGGGGCAAGGGCAGCGCCTGGAAGAAGAGCCCCCTCTCCACAGGTACCTCTGCCCTCTCCCTGTGCCCCCTGCCTGTGCCCCCTGCCACCATGCCAGGGCTCACATCCCCATCCCAGAGCTCAGATCCCATCCCAGAGCTCACATCCCCATCCCAGAGCTCAGATCCCCATCCCAGAGCTCACATCCCCATCCCAGAGTTCAGATCCCCATCCCAGAGTTCAGATCCCCATCCCAGAGTTCAGATCCCTATTCCAGAGGGTTCAGATCCCCATCCCAGAGCTCACATCCCCATCCCAGAGCTCACATCCCCATCCCAGAGCTCAGATCCCCATTCCAGAGTTCAGATCCCCATCCCAGAGTTCAGATCCCTATTCCAGAGGGTTCAGATCCCCATCCCAGAGTTCAGATCCCCATCCCAGAGCTCAGATCCCCATCCCAGAGTTCAGATCCCCATCCCAGAGTTCAGATCCCCATCCCAGAGCTCAGATCCCCATCCCAGAGCTCAGATCCCCATCCCAGAGCTCAGATCCCCCCCACGGGGGGCTCCGTGCTGTGATTCCCCTTTCCCTGTGGATCCAGCTGGGATTCCCCTTTCCCTGTGGATCCAGCTGGCATTCCCCCTTTCCCTGTGGCTCCGGGTGCTCTTCCCTGCCCTCCCTGACTGTTCCCTCCCCACCCTGGGCCGCTCCGTGCTGTGATTCCCTTTTCCCTATGGATCCAACTGGCATTCCCCTTTCCCTATGGATCCAACTGGCATTCCCCCTTTCCCTATGGATCCAGGTGCTCTTCCCTGCCCTCCCTGACTGTTCCCTCCCCACCCTGGGCCGCTCCGTGCTGTGATTCCCCTTTCCCTGTGGATCCAGCTGTGATTCCCCCTTTCCCTATGGATCCAGCTGGCATTCCCCCTTTCCCTATGGCTCCAACTGGCATTCCCCCTTTCCGTATGGATCCAGCTGTGATTCCCCCTTTCCCTATGGCTCCAACTGGCATTCCCCCTTTCCCTATGGATGCAGCTGTGATTCCCTTTTCCCTATGGCTCCATCTGGCATTCCCCTTTCCCTATGGATCCAGCTGGGATTCCCCTTTCCCTGTGGATCCAGCTGTGATTCCCCTTTCCCTATGGATCCAGCTGTGATTCCCCCTTTCCCTGTGGCTCCGGGTGCTCTTCCCTGCCCTCCCTGACTGTTCCCTCCCCACCCTGGGGGGCTCCGTGCTGTGATTCCCCTTTCCCTGTGGATCCAGCTGGGATTCCCCTTTCCCTATGGATCCAGCTGGCATTCCCCCTTTCCCTGTGGCTCCGGGTGCTCTTCCCTGCCCTCCCTGACTGTCCCTGTCCCCCAGGTGGGGCCCTGCCCTTCGTCAGCCCCGGCCTGGCCGTGCACAAGGGGGGCTCAGCCGTGGACCGGCAGCGCGAGTACCTGCTGGACATGATCCCTCCGCGCTCCATCCCACAATCCGCCTCCTGGAAATGATGGGAATGACGAGCCCAGCAGGACTTGGCCTGTTTTCTGCCACCCTTTTTCTACCACACCTCCGTGGCATCTGCTTTAATCCCAGCTGGATTCGCCCCAGGCTTTCTAGGATGCAAGAATTCCACCCCGAGCCCTCCCCTGGGATCCAGGGAAGGGACAGCAATCCCTGCCTTTTTTTTTTTCTTTTTTTTTTTTTTTTTTTTGGCTTTCTCTCTTTAGTTTGGAATTTTGTTTCGTCACCAGCACAAAAAGGACTCAGCGACTTCTTCTTCTTCTTCTTCTTCCTCTTCTTGCCTTCGGGGGGGGTCATTCCCAGCGGCAGATCCCGCGGATTTGGGGGCTTGGAGGGAGCAATTCCAGCCCCATCCTGCGTTCAGAGCCGAGGCTGTGGCTGCTCCTTTTCCCTGCTGGGAAAGGAGGCCACAAATCCCGAAAAGAAATTCCCAAAAATTCCCCTTGTGGTGATGACGAGCTCACGACCAAGCAGTGCAGACTCCGAGTGCGGCCGATCCCGGCCCTTTTCCCGAGGGATTGGAACCTCTGGGAGGTGGGAACAGCGCAGGAGCCTCTCACTTTTGTTGGATTCTGTTTGGAATAGACTTTGGAAACGTTGGTAGTTTAAAAAAAAAAAAACCAAACAAAAAAAAAAAAACTGATTTACTGACAAGACAAAACCTTTGTTGGGTCTTTCTAATTCCACCAAGAGCAGTTTGGGCCTTCCCGACGTCCCCGGAGACTCCGAAGGAAAAAAGTTCGGGATCGTTTTCCCTTTGGGTTTGGGTTTGGTTCCCTTTTTTTTTTTTTTTTTTTTGTTTCTCTCGTTGTTGTTTGGAGGAATCTTTTCCTCCCCCAAGAGCAGGAATTCCAGGAGCTGCAGCAATCAGGGAAGAGCGGGAGGTGCTCCAGATCCTCCCTCTGGTGATTCCCACTGGGAATTCCCGTTGAATCCCTCTGAGTTCTTCCAGCCATCCCAGGCACGCTCCTCTAGCCATCCATCCTTCCATTCCATCCTTCCATCCCATCCATCCCACCCATCCTTCCATTCCATCCTTCCATCCCATCCATTCCCTCCATCCAGTCCCTCCCATCCATCCCTCTATCGATCCCTCCATCTGTTCCTCCATCCATCCCATCCATCCCGCCCATCCATTCCCTCCATCCCTCACATCCCATCCCGTCCATCCATCCCATCCCTCCCATCCCTCCCTCCCATCCATCCAATCCATCCCTCCCATCCCATCCATCCAATTCGTCCATCCCTCCGTCCCTCCCATCCCATCCCTCCATCCATTCCCTCCATCCCATCCATCCCTCCCATCCATCCAATCCATCCCATCCCTCCCTACCATCCCATCCATCCCTACATCCCATCCATTCCTTCCATCCCTCCCATCCATCCCATCCCATCCCATCCCTCCCATCCATCTATTGCTCCATCCATCCCATCCATTCCCTCCATCCCTCCCATCCCATCCCATCCCTGCCATCCTTCCCATCCTTCCCATCCATCCCATCCATCCTTCCCATCCATCCCATCCATCCTTCCCATCCATCCCATCCATCCCATCCCTCCATCCCTCCCATCCCTCCCATCCATTCCCTCCATCCCTCCCATCCCATCCCTCCCATCCCATCCCTCCCATCCATCCATCCCATCCATCCAAGGGAAATTCCCACCCCCCTCTGGCCATTCCAGAGGCAAATCCCAAATCCAGCAGAGCCTTTTCAGTCTCTTCTCATTCCTCCTCCTTGTGCATCTCCCGAATTCCAACGGGATGGAAGTGCCGGAATTCCAAGCCTTGTGTTGCCCATCCGTGTTGGAAGGAAATGCTGATGGGAATTATTTGGGAATTTCTCTCTCTATAATTATAAATCTTTATATTAAAGGGGGATCCGAGTTTTATTTTCGTAGCTGGGAGATGGAAATTCCAATCCAAGAATTCCTTTGGAGTCGTTCCCTTCGGATCTGACAAAATTCCAGCCCTTCCCTGCTGGATGAAGAGCAAAACTGAGGCATTTCCCAACCTCTGGAATAGCCCTGAAACCCTTTCCTGGTTTTCCAAACTGGGATTTGTTGCTGGATAAACCCCCCCCCCCCCCCCAACCCCGGGAATTCCGTTTGGTTTTCCAAAGGGATCTGAAAAACCAAAGGAATTGGGGGGAAAATTGGGAAGTTTCTGTTCATTCCAAGCTGATTTTTTTTTGGGAATGTGGAGGGAGAACCACTCGAGATTATGGAAAAATTTCAGTTCCTGTTTGGAATTTTTTGGTTGGATTTGGGTTTTTTTTTTTTCCCTCTGAGGAAATTCCAGCATTTTTTTTCCTTATGGATATCGAGGTTTAATCTTGGAAAATTCATTTATTTTTCTAAAAAAAAAAAAAAAAAACTCAAATTAAAATTCCAAAGCCTTTTTTTTTTTTTTTTTTTGGGAATCCTGGACAAGCTCCCAGTTAATTCCAAGTGTTGGGAAAGAACTTTGGATAATTCTGGGAAAAGGAAAAAAAAAATGGGAATGAAAGAAAAGGCAAAAAAAAAATTAAATATAAAATTAAATGTTATCAAAGTGATGCCAAAACCTTTTGGAAAAATGGGAATTTCAGCCTTAAATAATTGGGAATATTTTTGTTTTAAGGTTTGGAACCAAAAAACAAAACAAGTTTTTATGTCCAGACTTTAAAAAATTAATTTTTTTAATACATAATTTAGAATAAAAACCCCCAAAAAAATTCCAATATTTTAATTTTTGGAGGAGATTCCTTTGGAAAAGAAAAATTCCCACCTGGAATGAGGCTGAAACCCCCAAATCCACCATGGAATGAGGTTGGGAATGGGGAATTTGAGGGCTTGAATTTGTTCCTGCCCAATCCTGGAGAACTTTGGGAAGGGCTGAAGTGGCTCCGGGTGGGAATTCCAGAGGAAAAAAACCTTTTCCTTTGGAGTCAGAATTCCATGTTCGGTTTGGGAATTTTGGGATTGGGCTCCTTCGGGTTGTTCAGACTCTTCAATACAGTTTGTTCCAAACTCCTCATCCTCCTGTTCTCCTTTTCCTTGGAAAAATCCCATAAAAAATTAAAAATACAAAAAAATCTCCATTAAAGGGAATATTTGGAATTCCTGAATCCCTGAGAGCTTTGGGAAGTTCTTGGATCACCTTTGGGATTCCCAAATTCCTGAGGGCTCTGGGATCATCTTTGGAATTCCTGAATCCCTGAAAGTTCTTGGATCACCTTTGAGATTCCCAAATTCCTGAGGGCTCTGGGATCATCTTTGGAATTCCTGAATCCTTGGAAGTTCTTGGATCACCTTTGAGATTCCCAAATTCCTGGGGGTTCTTGGATCACCTTTGGAATTTCCGAATCCTTGAGGGCTTTGGAATTCCTGAATCCCTGGAGGCTCTTGGATCTCCTTTGGAATTCCTGAATCCTGGAGAGCTCTTGGATCATCTTTGAGATTCCCAGATTCCCAAGGGCTCTGGGATCTCCTTTGGAATTCCTGAATCCCTGGAGGCTCTTGGATCATTTTTTGAATTCCCAAATCCCTGAGAGCTCTTGGATCAACTTTGGAATCCCTCAATTCCTGGGCACTCTTGGATGACCTTTGGAATTCCCAAATCCCGGAGAGCTCTGGGATCACCTTTGGGATTCCTGAACCCCTGGAAGGAAGTTCTTGGATCACCTTCGATATTCCCAAATTCCTGGGGGTTCTTGGATGACCTTTGGAATTCCTGAATCCCTGAGGGTTTTGAAATTCCCAAATCCCTGGAGAGCTCTTGGATCACCTTTGGAATTCCCAAATCCCGGAGATCTCCTGGATCTGTTACAAAACCCCCTCCTGGAGTGGCCGAACCGTCGGAACCCGAGAGAGCCCTGGGGGTCCTTCCAATGGAATTCCCGGCCCCAGATCCCATTTTCCCACCCTTCCCTAACCCCATTCCCACCTTTCCTGGGGAGAGGAATCCAGGAATTCCCATAAAACCTCCCCTGGCCATGATGGGAATCTTCGAATCCAACGATTGGAAAACTGGGAATGTTGTACTTCAGTTTTCAGCAATTTATGAAATAAATCCCTGGATTTTCATTGGAATTTTGTGTTGGGATTTGGGAGCTGTGTGGGAATTTTTTTTTTTGGGAATTTAATTTTGGGAATGGTTTGGAATTAATTTATTTTTGGGATGATGTTTTTGTTCTTCCCTCCAGGCAATTCCCAACATTGGGGGGAAAAAAAGGGAATTCCAGAGGGTTTGATATTCCAGGGATTCCTATTCCTGCCTTTCCAGCTGGGAAAACTCTGGGATAATCTTCACTCCAGGTTCATTTGGGGTTGGGATTTATTTCTCCAGGGATTTTTGTCCTTATTTCGGGAAAAAATTCTGGAGCTTCTGCACCTTTTTTTTTTTTTTTTTTTTTGCTGATTAATTAAGGAAATTAATTAAGGAAAAATTCAATTCCCAAATCACAATCCAGGCTGGAAAATGAGGAATTTTGGGATACAGGAGGGAAGGGATGGAGCAAATTTAGGGAAGGAAAAAAATCCAATTTTTCCTCATTTTTTTTCCCTCCTTTTGGAAGGAGGAACCACAAGGTGGGATTTGGGATTTTTCCCTTGGATTTGTTGGGATTTGGAATGTTCCTTAATGAGCCCCCAGTTAATTAGAGATGCTAATTAGCCATTAACCCCCCGAGTGCCGAGGGCAGAAGGATCTGGAGTTGTTAATTAATCACTAATTGTGTCGTGGGGAGTGTTGGAAGGACAATAAACAAATGGAGAAACATTTGGATCTGCCTCTTATTCCAAGGATTTGGGGTTGGGATGAACCTCCTGGCAAAGATTCTTCCCGGGAAAAACGGATTGGTGGGAAAAGAGGGAGGGGAAAAGGCAAAAATCCGGAATTTCTGTGGAATTTTTGTGGAATTTCTGTTGAATTCCGGTGGAATTTTTGTAGAATTTTTCTGGAATTTCTGTGGAGTTTCTGTGGAATTTTTGTGGAATTTTCATGGAATTTTTGTGGAAATTTTTTGGAATTTCTGTAGAATTTCTGTGGAATTTCTGTGGAATTTCTGTGGAATTTTTATGGAATTTCCGTAGAATTTCTGTGGAATTTTCGTGGAATTTCTGTGGAATTTCTGTAAAATTTCCATGGAATTTCTGTAGAATTTCTGTGAAATTTCCGTGGAATTTCTGTGGAATTTTTGTAAAATTTCTGTGGAATTTCCGTAGAATTTCTGTGGAATTTTCGTGGAATTTCTGTGGAATTTTTGTAAAATTTCTGTGGAATTTCCGTGGAATTTCTGTGGCATTTTTGTGGAATTTCTGTAGAATTTTTGTGGAATTTCTGTGGAATTTCCGTGGAATTTCTGTGGAATTTCCATGGAATTTTTGTGGAATTTCCGTGGAATTTCTGTGGAATTTCCATGGAATTTCTGTAGAATTTCCGTGGAATTTCTGTAGAATTTCTGTGGAATTTCTGTAGAAATTTTGGATTCCTGCCCGTGCTGGGTGTGCTGGGATGTTCTGGGACACTGACTGGTCATACTGGGCAGAACTGGGAGCTCTTCCATCCTCGTGGAGCCTCCCAGAGTCATCCCATGGGTGGAATTCCAGCCCTGAGGAGGGAGAAGGTGATCCCAAGGAAATGATGGATCCCAGTGGGTGGGAAGGTGATCCCAAGGCACCAATGGATCCCATTGGGTGGGAAGATGATCCCAAGGAACTGAGGGAACCTGCTGGGTGAGAAGATGCTCCCAAAGAAGCAATAGTGCCCATCAGGTGGGAAGATGATCCCAGAGAAGTTCTGGAGACCTTTGAGTGGCAAAAGGATGCCAAGAAAGTGATGGATCCCATGGGGTGAGGACATGCTCCCAGATGGATCCTGTTGGGTGGGAAGATGCTCCCAAGGAAGTGACGGATCCTGTTGGGCAGGAAGGTGATCCCAGAGAAGCACTGGATCCCACCTGGCTCCAAACCTGCCTGCTGGGAACACCTGGAATCCCTGAGGAGGAAGAGGGGCTGCTCTGGGTGGGAGTGAGAATGACCCGGGATCGTGGCTGGAAGAGCCGAGGAGGTGGAAGGAGTGTCTGGAGGAGGAGGAGGAGGAGGAGGAAGAGGAAGAGCCCGTTCCTGCCCAGGACCCCTCGATCCGGGGGCAGCAGGGGCTGATCCAGGTGCCCCTCAAGATGCTGATCCCCCCAGGACTCTGATCCCCCCAGATGCTGATGGTGGGGGTGTGGAGGGGGGTCTGCCGCCTCTGGGGCCCACTCTCCGCGTTGCCCTTTTAAGCCAGTGGGCTTACCCTTTTTAAACCGGGAGGCGTTACCCTTTTAAAAGGGGGCGTTGCCCTTTTAAACAGGGGGCGTTACCTTTTAAACTGGCACCGTTGCCCTTTTAAAGAGGGGGCGTTACCCTTTTAAACAGGGACGTTGCCCTTTTAAACAGGGGGCGTTGCCCTTTTAAACAGGGACGTTGCCCTTTTAAACAGGGGGCGTTGCCCTTTTAAACAGGGGGCGTTGCCCTTTTAAGCCGCCGCCGCTCGTTCCCGCCCCCCCCGGCCCGAGCGCTGCTGATCCCCACGCGGGGTCGCGGACGAGTGACGTCATCGGGGAGCGCCGCGATGGCGGCGCCGAAGGTGAAGCAGGACATGGCCCCTCCGGGCGGGTACGGCCCCATCGACTACAAGCGGCACCTCCCGCGCCGCGGCCTCTCAGGTGGGGCCTCCCCCGGGGGTCGCGGGGCCGCTCGGGGGGATCGCGGGGGGATCTCGGAGGCGTCGCGGAGCCCCCTCGGGGATCGCGGGGCCTCCCCCTGACGCCCCCCCCGCCCCCTCAGGGTACAGCCTGTTCGCCATCGGCGTCGGGAGCCTCTTGCTGGGCTATTACACCCTGATCCGCTGGAACCGCGAGCGCAGGTGACGGGCGGGGACCCCCCGGCACCCCCAAACCCCCCACGGGGAGGGGGTCCCTGTTTAACCCCCCCCCCCTTGTCCCGCAACCGCTCCCGGGACCCCCTGCCCGACCCCCCCCCCCCCCCCCGGTGCTCCTGAACCCCCAAACCACCCCCGGTGCTCCTGAACCCCCAAACCCCCCCCCGGTGCTCCTGAACCCCCAAAGCCCCTGCCCGACCCCCCTCCCGGGGTTCCTGAACCCCCTGCCCGACCCCCCCCGGTGCTCCTGAACCCCCAAACCCCCTGCCCGACCCCCCCCAGCTTTCCCAGCCCCCCCCCCCCCAGTGCCCCCAATGCCCAGAACCCCCCGATCCCCCCCGGGACCCCCCGATCCCCCCCAGGACCACCCCCGGCCCTTCCCAGCCCCCCCCACAGTGCCCCCCCATACCCAGGAGACCCCCCAGATTTCCCAGTGTACCCCCAGGGACCCCCCCAAATTTCCCAGTGCCCCCCACAGTGCCCCCCTGTACCCAGTGCCCCCCCAGACCCCCCTGACCCCCCCGGTGCCGGCACAGGCGGCTGCTGATCGAGGAGTTGGAGGCTCGGATCGCGCTGATGCCGCTGCTGCAGGCGGAGTCTGACCGCAGGTACGGGGGGCTGGGGACCCCCCATGGGCATTGGAGACCCCCCTGGGGCATTAGGGACCCCCCTGGGGGGCTGGGGACCCTCCTGGGGGCTGGGGACCCCCCTAGGGCATTGGAGACCCCCCCATGGGCATTGGGGACCCCTCCCTGGGCTCTGGGGACCCCCCTGGGGGGCTGGGGACCCCCCTGGGGCATTGGAGACCCCCCTGGGGCATTGGGGACCCCCCTGGGGCATTAGGGACCCTCCTGGGGGGCTGGGGACCCCTCCCTGGGCATTGGGGACCCCCCTGGGGCATTGGGGACCCCCCTGGGGGGCTGGGGACCCCCTGGGGCATTGGGGACCCTCCTGGGGGGCTGGGGACCCCCCTAGGGCATTGGAGACCCCCCCTTGGGCACTGGGGACCCATCCCTGGGCTCTGGGGACCTCCCTGGGCTCTGAGGACCCCCCTGGGGGGCTGGGGACCCCCCTGGGGCATTGGAGACACCCCTGGGGCATTGGGGACCCCCCTGGGGCATTAGGGACCCTCCTGGGGGACTGGGGACCCCCTTGGGGCATTGGAGACCCCCCCATGGGCATTGGGGACCCCTCCCTGGGCTCTGGGGACCCCCTGGGGGGCTGGGGACCCCCCTGGGGCATTGGAGACCCCCCATGGGCATCGGGGACCCCCCTGGGGCATCGGGGACCCCTCCCTGGGGCATCGGGGACCCCTCCCTGGGCATTGGGGACCCCCCATGGGCATTGGGGACCCCCCGGGGCATTGGGGACCCCTCCCTGGGCTCTGGGGACCTCCCTGGGCATTGGGGACCCCCCTGGGGCATTGGGGACCCTCCTGGGGGGCTGGGGACCCCTCCCTGGGGCATTGGGGACCCCTCCCTGGGCTCTGGGGACCCCTCCCTGGGTGCTGTGCCCCCCCAGCCCTGCTCCGTGCCGAGCCTTCCCCTGTCCCCAGAACCCTCCGGCTGCTCCGGCAGAACCTGGATGAGGAGGCCAAAATCATGAAGGATGTTCCCGGCTGGAAGGTTTGTGGTTCCTGGGAGGGGCATGACGGGCAGTGGGGGCTGAGAACGGGCCATTCCCATGGATTTGGCTCCGTGTCCTGCTCTGGAGAGGCGGGATCGCCCAAGAGGCATCCCCGGCAGAGACGCTCCTTCTCCTTCCTGCTCCTTCCCCTCCTTCCTGCTCCTTCCCCCTGCTCCTTCTTCTCTTTCCCACTCCTTCCCCTCCTTCTTGCTCCTTTTTCCTGCTTCTCCTTCCCCTCCTTTCCTTCCCCCCCTTTCCTTCCCCTCCTTTCCTTCCCCCCCTTTCCTTCCCCTCCTTTCCCTCCCCTCCTTTCCTTCCCCTCCTTTCCTTCCCCTCCTTTCCTTCCCCTCCTTTCCTTCCCCTCCTTTCCCTCCCCTCCTTTCCCTCCCCTCCTTTCCCTCCCCTCCTTTCCCTCCCCTCCTTTCCCTCCCCTCCTTTCCCTCCCCTCCTTTCCCTCCCCTCCTTTCCCTCCCCTCCTTTCCCTCCCCTCTTTTCCTTCCCCTCCTTTCCTTCCCCTCCTTTCCTTCCCCCCTTTCCTTCACCTTCCCCTCCTTCCTTCTCCTTCCCCTCCTTCCTTCTCCTTCCCCTCCTTCCTTCTCCTTCCCCTCCTTCCTTCTCCTTCCCCTCCTTCCTTCTCCTTCCCCTCCTTCCTTCTCCTTCCCCTCCTTCCTTCTCCTTCCCCTCCTTCCTTCTCCTTCCCCCTTGGAGCCGGGACTGGGGGCCCCTCTCTGGTGCCTTTCCCTCCCCTCCCATCATTCCCTCTCTCCCTCCGTCCCTCCCCTCCCATCATTCCCTCTCTCCGTCCCTCCCATCCCATCATTCCCCCTCTCCCTCCGTCCCTCCCATCCCATCATTCCCTCTCTCCCTCCGTCCCTCCCCTCCCATCATTCCCTCCCTCCCTCCGTCCCTCCCCTCCCATCATTCCCCCTCTCCCTCCGTCCCTCCCATCCCATCATTCCCTCTCTCCCTCCGTCCCTCCCATCCCATCATTCCCTCTCTCCCTCCGTCCCTCCCATCCCATCATTCCCCCTCTCCCTCCGTCCCTCCCAGGTGGGACAGTCCGTGTACCACACGGACCGTTGGGTGCCACCCTCGGTGGACGAGCTCTATTTCCTGCGCCCCTCGGCCGAGATGGACAACGAGAAGTTCGGCCTTCAGTATTACGTCTGAGTCCGGCCCTTCCCGCCCTCCCTCTGCCCAAATTCCAGCGTTTCCCACCTTGTTTCCCCCCCTCCCGCCTCTTCCCGGGCTGTTTTCCCCCCATCCCGGCACTTCCCAGGCTCCCCCTGTTCCAACTCTTGTTATTAAACCACGTGGATCCGTGGCCGGTGTGGTCGGTGCATCCCTGAATCCCCCCAGCAGGAATTCCGCAGTTCCAGGGGTGTTTCCTGCTCTTCCCTGCCCGGGAATGGGGGTGGGAATGTGGGATGAGGTCCCCCCTCCCTGCCTGCCCGTCCCCTGCCACCCTCGGTGCCACCCTGGGGGTCAGGGCGGGTTTTCCGAGCTCTCCCTCCACCCGCCGATTCCTGGGATACGATTCCCACTGGAGCGGGGCGGGGGAAGGGGGTGAAACCCCCACCGATTAGGAGCGTTTAACACAATTCCCACAGAATCTGACACCGTTCCCATCGCTCGGGGGATGGGAAGGGGCTTCCCGGGCTGGAATGACGGCCGGGATTCCCGGGAGGGGCGGGGGCAGCGGGAGCCGCCGCCCCCCGGGCGGGGCCGGGACCGGGGCCGGGCCAGCCGGGGGTCCCCGTTCAGCCGCCACCGGGGCCACTCCAGCCTCGGGGTCGGGTCCGGCCGGAGGGTCCGCTCCATCCCCCGGGGGTCCCGATCCCGCCGCCGCCGGTGCCAGTCGAGCCGCGGGGTCCGGTCCGGCCGGAGGGTCCGCTCAGCCCCGCAGGGGTCCCGGTCCCGCCGCCTCCGCCGCTCCCGGTGCCGCCGCCCGCCATGAGCTCCGCGTCCTGCCCCTCCCGGGAGCCCCCCCGGTACCTCAGGTGAGCCCGGGGGTCCCCCCGGTCAGCGCCCACCCGGGGGGCTCCCCCCGCGCCGCCGCCTCTCCCCGGTGCGGCCGCACCGGCGCTGCCCGCTGGCCCCGGGACCCCCCGGCCGTGCCCCCCGACCCCCCCCTCGCCCCGCGCTGGTCCCGCTGCCCGCGGGGTCGTGGCCGGTGCAGAACGCGGTGGGGACTCCGAGGGGCTCCTGGGGGGTCCCGCGGTCCCGGTGGAGAGGCGGGACTCCCCCCCCCCGATGTCCCGGCACGCCCCTCGGTGGGCTCCTGCCCCCCATGGTGCTCCCGCGTCCCCCTGGGAAGGGTCTCGGCCCCCACCCGTGTCCCCCGGGACGATCCCCCTCGGGAGCCGCGGGCCCGGGGGGGGGTTCGGTACCCACGGAGCCTCCGTTGCCAGGGAAACCGCATCCCGGGTCTCCATGGCGGCGCGGGGATGCTCCGGCAGCGGGAGCGGAGCGGGGGGACCCGCCGGGGGTCCCGGGACCGGCTGGGGTGGTGGCACCGGGGACCACCCGCTGCAGCACAGGAGGGTCGGGGGGACCCGGGGCGGGAACACCGGCGGGAACGGGAGATGGAGTCGGGATACGGGGCTGGGATACGGAGTTGGGATGCAGAGCGAGGATACGGGGCTGGCAGGATGCAGAACAGGGAGGTGGAACTGGGATGTGGGACTGGGATTTAGAATCGGAGTATGGAACTGGGAGGTGGAACTGGGAGGTGGAACTGGGATGTGGAACTGGGATGTAGAACTGGGATGTGGGACTGGCATGCAGAAATAGGGATATGGATCTGGGATGCAAAACTGGGATGTGAAAGTGGGATGTAGACCCGGGATGCAGAGGAGGGACACGGAGCCTGGATCCAGAGCTGGGATGCAGTGCCGGGATGTGGAGCTGGATGCAGACAAGGGACACGGATCCGGGATGCAGAGCCCGGGATTCCAGGCTCCTGGGGCTGGGATGGAGGAGGGGACACAGGGGGCTCCTCTCGTCCCCTCAGCCCTTTGCTCCCCTCCCTCCGGCCCCCGCAGCAGCCCCGCACACCCAGTAACCCTTGGAGGCACCAGTAACTGGGCTGCACTGGGTTGGACTGGGCGCTGCTGGGCTCCGGCGGTGCCTCCCAACGGGCAGGGAACGGGAATGGCGAATCCCGGAGGGAGCGGGGAGAGCTGGAGGTGACCCCGGAGTGTCCGGGAGGGGACACGCTGTCCCCGGGGAGGGCTGGAGGTGACCCGGAGTGTCCGGGAGGGGACACGCTGTCCCCGGGAGGTGACCCCGGAGTGTCCGGAAGGGGACACGCTGCCCCCAGGGAGGGCTGGAGGTGACCCCGGAGTGTCCGGGAGGGGACACGCTGTCCCCGGGAGGTGACCCGGAGTGTCCGGGAGGGGACACGCTGTCCCCAGGGAGGGCTGGAGGTGACCCGGAGTGTCCAGGAGGGGACACGCTGCCCCCAGAGAAGGCTGGAGGTGACCCCGGAGTGTCCAGGAGGGGACACGCTGTCCCCGGGGAGGGCTGGAGGTGACCCGGAGTGTCCGGGAGTGGACACGCTGTCCCCGGGGAGGGCTGGAGGTGACCCGGAGTGTCCAGGAGGGGACACGCTGTCCCCGGGGAGGGCTGGAGGTGACCCCGGAGTGTCCGGGAGGGGACACTCTGTCCTCGGAGAGGACTGGATGTGACCCGGAGTGTCCGGGAGGGGACACGCTGTCCCCGGGAGGTGACCCCGGAGTGTCCGGGAGGGGACACGCTGTCCCCGGGGTGGGCTGGAGGTGACCCCGGAGTGTCCGGGAGGGGACACGCTGCCCCCGGGGTGGGCGGCAGTCCCGGGGAGCCCCGTGACGCGTGTCCCCTCCCTGGGGACACTGCCAGGACAGCGGGTGCCAGCCCGGGCTGGTGCCCAGGATCTTCCCTGCCAGCAGCGATTATGGATAATCTTCTCCCGGGAACAGACGTGGGGAATTTTGTCAGTACGTGCCTTTTGTTGGGTGAGGGACAACACGCACAGCTGTGCCCGCCCCGGCCCCGCGGGGACGACACGGGGACAACGTGGCTCCCTTCGGCCACCGCGACCCCCGCCCCGATCTGCCCCCCAGACCCCCGTGTGGGGCCGGGCCAGGGCTGGGACTCACTAGAGGGCACCAAAGGATTGGGGGACAGGGATGGGATGGGATGGGATGGGATGGGATGGGATGGGATGGGATGGGATGGGATGGGATGGGATGGGATGGGGTGGGGTGGGGTGGGGTGGGATGGGATGGGATGGGATGGGATGGGATGGGATGGGATGGGATGGGATGGGATGGGATGAGGTGGGGTGGGGTGGGATGGGATGGGATGGGATGGGATGGGATGGGATGGGATGGGGTGGGGTGGGGTGGAGTGGGATGGGATGGGATATGAAAGGATGGGATGGATGGAATAGGAAAAACAGGATGATGGGATGGGATGTGAAAGGATAGGGTAGGATGGAAAATAGTGGGATGGGATGGAATACAAAAGGATATTCAGGATGGGATGGGATGGGATGGGATGGGAAGGGATATAAAAAGATGGATGGGATGGGAAAGGATAGGAAAGGATGTGATGAGGAGGGATGGAGCAGATGGGAAAGGATAGGATGGGATGAGGTGTTTCTGGGAGGTTTTTCAGGACAGGCAGGGGATGGGATGGGATGGGATGGGATGGGATGGGATGGGATGGGATGGGATGGGATGGGATGAGATGGGATGGGATTCAGGAATGGGGGATTGAGAGGGGGGCTCACTGTGGGTCTGCCTGAATGACAAGGGGGTGCCGGATCCAGATGGTCTCTGGGATCTGCTGGGACACTTGGGGCAACCAGGGACCCCCCGAGCTCCAGAAGCACCACACAATCCCTGCCCGTGGCAGGGGGTGACAAGTCCCTGAGCGAGGCGTGATTGTGCCCCCCAAACCGGGGGCACGGCCAGGGCTGGTGCCACCCCCGTCCCCGCCGGGCTGTGCCTCCCATCCCCGCCGCTGGAATCTCGGCTCCGGCCTCTCCAAGGGGGTCGGATTCCAGCAGCGCGTCCCCAGCCCGCCCCCGGGCCGGCACAGCCCGTTCCACCCGCGCAGGTGAAGCCAACAGATGTGAGCAATTATTGTCCCATCCGCGGCTCCGGGCCCTGCCAAGTCCCGGCTCGGCAGCCACGGAACAACCGCAGCATTGTTCGCTTTTATGTAACAGCCCGAGCCCCACGAGCCCGGGGCCGCTGCCAGGGCCGTGCCTCGCACGGATCCAGCCCCGCCACCCCTGGCCCTGGGCCCCCAAACGTGCCAGCCGTGCCCGTGCCCACCCCTGAGCCACCGGCCGTGCTCACCCCAGGCCCCACAAGCCCCCAGAGTGCTCCCCCCCGTCCCAAGACCCTCTGCCCGGTGTCCTGGGAAGGGAGTGAGGACCTGAATCCTCTCCGAGGGTGGGGAGACACCCCTGTCCCCTCTGTCCCCACTGGTGCCCTCGCCCCCCACAGCAAGGCAGAGGCCGAGGCCATCGAGAAGGAGCTGCTGGAGGATTATCGGTTCGGGAGGCAGCAGCTGATCGAGATCTGGGGACACGCCTGTGCCGTGGCTGTCACCAAGGTGAGGTGGCCAGAGGGGCTGGGGACATCCCACTGGGGCTGGACACTCTGCTGGGGCTGGGGACACCTCACTGGGGCTGGGGACACTCTACTGGGGTTGGGGACACCCCACTGGGACTGGGAACACCTCACTGGGGCTGGTAACACTCTGCTGGGGCTGGGGACACCCCACTGGGGCTGGGGACACTCTGCTGGGGTTGGGGACACTCTGCTGGGCTTGGGGACATCCCCTCAGGGCTGGGGACACTCTGCTGGGGCTGGGGACACCTCACTGGGGCTGGGGACGCCCCCCCAGGGCTGGGGACACCCCAGTGGGGCCCAGGGCTTTGGTGCCAGCTGCTCTCCCACCCTCATCCTGTCCCCCTGTGCCACCCACCCCAGCTTTGTCTCCCTCCCACCCCAGACCGAGGTGTGGGGACAAGGGACAGCAGGGCTGGTGTCACAGCCTGGTGGGCAGCAGTGGGTCATGCCAGGGCTCCAGCCTCTCCTTGGGTGGGTTTTTTTGCATCCCTCAAGCCCCTCCTTCACTATTCCCACTGGGAATTGGGCTCAGCCAGGTCTGTGGGTCACACAGTCCATGGAGGGTGATGGGGATGCTCCTGTCGCTGGATCACGGTGGGTTCGTGCTGGATGTGAGGAGGAGGAGGAGGAAGAGGAGAGGAGGAGGAGGCAGCTGGCCCCGGGGCAGCATCAAGGGCAGCATCAAGGGCAGCTTTGTGCCGCCAGCTCCGCGCCCGCCCTGCCTCAGCTTTTCCGTCGGAGGTGGCTCTGCCCTTCCCTTCTCCAAGGGCAGCCCAGTTGCCTGAGGAGGAGAAATATTTTGGTGTTGGAGCCTCCCTGGACTGCCCCGGGGCTGCCCCCGATGTCGCGGCATCCCTGGCCCCGCAGGGGCTGAGCATCCTCCCCGTGGGGCTGAGCATCCTCCTCCTCCTCCTCCTCCTCCTCCTCCTCCTCCTCAGGGAGGCCCCAGCTCCGAACCGTCCCCCCCCGGCGGGGTCCCCCCGGCATCGCCCCCTCGGGCACGGCCCCGGGAGGGGCTGGCAGCGTGGCCAGGGCCGGGCTCCCCCGGGCGGGGGGACGGCCCCGGAGCCGGCTCCGGGAGCAGGAAAAAATCCGTCAATGGATAAACAGCCTCCCTGGGCAGGCCGCTGGTATGTGGAGCGCGGAGCCGCCTCCCTGCAGCTGGCAGAGAGCCCCGCGGGCACGGCCCGGGCCGGGCAGCGTCCTCAGCCCACCGTGGGCATCATCCACATCCCACCGTGGGCATCATCCACATCCCACCATGGGCATCATCCTGAGCCCACCGTGGGCATCATCCACATCCCACCATGGGCATCATCCTGATTCCACTGTGGGCATCCTCCTGATCCCACTGTGGGCATCATCCTGATCTCACCATGGGCATCATCCTGATCTCACTGTGGGCATCATCCACATCCCACCATGGGCATCATCGTGATCCCACTGTGGGCATCCTCCTGATCCCACCATGGGCACCATCCACATCCCACTGTGGGCATCATCCTGATCCTCTCCATCAGCAACTTCCACATCCCACTGTGGGCATCATCCTGACCCCACTGTGGGCATCATCCTGATCCCACCATGGGCATCATCTTCCTCCTGCTGTGGGCACCATCTGCATCCCACCACTGGCATCATCCTCACCCCAGTACGGGCACCATCCTCATCCCACCCTGAGCATTGTTCTCAGTCCACTGTGGGCCCTGTCCTGTCCTACCCCAGGTGCCACCCAAGTCCTGCTGTTGATGCCAACCCCATCCCATCCCATTCCATGTCCTGCCATGGATCCCATCCCCATCCTGCCATGTGGGCCATCCCCATCCCACCCTGAGCATTGTAGCCATTCCACCCCATGGCCTGTCATGCCCTGGCATCCTCATCCCACTCCATGTGCCATCCCCATCCCACCCTGGGCATCATTCCCATCCCACCCTATGCCTTGTCCTGCCCTGCGTGCCATCCCGCTCCTGCTCCATGTGTCATCCCCATCCCACCCCATGCCCTGTCCTGCCCTGGGTGCCATCTCTATCCTTTTCCACGTGCCATCCCCACCCCACCCTGGGCACTGTCACCATCCCACCCCACCCCCATCCTGCCCTGGGTATCATCCCCATCCCCCTCCATGTGCCATCCCAGTGCCATCCCAAACACCATCCCCACCCCAACACCCGGTACCTCCCACCCCATCCCCACCGTGTGGGTCCATTTGCCCCTCCCTCCCTTCCCCCCGTGCCCCATCCCCGTGCCCGGCTGGTGGCACGGTGGCACCACAGTGCCCCGGTGCCAGGGCATTCCCGTCTCCTCCAGGCCTTCCCGCTGCCGTCTCTGCCTCGCAAGCAGCCCACGGTGCTGGTGGTGTGCGGGCCGGCGCAGAACGGGGCCATCGGGCTGGTGTGTGCGCGGCACCTCCGCAGCTTTGTGGGTACCTCCCTCCCCTCCTCCCCCTCCTCCTCCTCCTCCTCCTCTTCATCCCCGAGCGAGGCGCCGATCCCTCCCCTCGCCCCACAGGACTACGAGCCCACCATCTTCTACCCCAAGCGCTCGCCGGATCCCCTTTACCGGGATTTCACCACGCAGTGTGAGAAGATGGATATTCCCTTCCTCTCCTACCTGCCCACCGAGGTGAGACCCCCGAGCCCCCTCCCGTTCCCCTCCCCGAGCCCCTCCTGCCGGTGCGGGCGCTGAGCGAGCCCCGGGAATGCCATGAAATCCAGCGGCTGCTGCCGCGGCCCCGCCAGCCACCGGCTCTTGTTGTTTTTGGAAACCGCCGGGCTGGGACGGGAGGAATTTGACCCAAAATCGCTGCCCTGGCCGAGGCCGCGCGTCTCGGCGTGCCCCCCGTCCCTCCTCCCTCCTCGGCTTAGGGGGGCATTTGCTTGGCACAGGCTGCGGGGTGAGACTCTTTCTGCAGGAAAACGGGATCCCCGCGTGGGTCTGTGGCGGTCCCGGGGAGCGGGGGGTGACAGGAGGACACCCCCGTGTGTGTGTCCCCCCTCCCCAAAAGGTGCAGCTGATCAACGACGCCTACAACGCCGTGGTGGACGCCGTGCTGGGAGCCGAGGCGGAGGTGGGCGAGGGCAGCGCGCCCTGCGCTGCCATCCTGGCCACCCTCAAGCACATCCGCATCCCCATCGTCAGCCTGGATGTGCCCTCAGGTGCTCAGCCCCCTCCGCGCAGGATGAGATCCCCCCCATCCCAACCCGCTGCTCCTCACTCCCTTCACACCCCGGCGTTGTCCCCGTGCCCGCCGCGGTGTCACCTCAGCGCCCGGGCGGCCACGGAGCCCCCGCTGTGCCCTGCCAGGGTGGGGACATCCCCGGGGACCCCCCGGCGGCCCCCCCCTGCCTGGCAGCATCGCGAGCAGCGAGGCGGGGCCGCTCTCTGCGATGCGTTCGGGGCATCCACGGTAAATAACAAACTCCCTGAACTGAGACATGATGTAATTTGAAAACACCCGGGCGTCTGGTGGCCAGGCCTGGAATTGTCATCACCCCCCCGCGCTCGCCGTGTCCCCCCCCCACGCCGCGGGAGCAAACAGGAGCCCTTGGCACGGCCACTGGTGAATCCCCACCAAGAAAAACCCCGCGTGGAGCCAGAATGCGGCGGGAGCGGTGGCGGTGCCGGAGGGGGAACACTCAGCTCACCCTCCCCGTGCCCACCCCGCCTCCATCGCCCCAGGGCATCCCCCACCGGCAGCACCTCGACCCCTGGGGTCACCCCTGATGCCCTCTGTGTCCCCACACGGGGGGTTGTGGCCTTTGGGGTCACTCTTTGGACCTCCTTCTGTGTTCCCACAGGGTGGGATGTGTCCTTTGGGGTCACCCCCACTCCGTATCTTCACAGCATGGGATGTGTCACTTGGGTTCATCCCCTCTCTGTGTCCACAGGGTGGGACATGTCCCTGGGGTCATCCCCTTCTCTGTGTCTCTGCAGGGTGCTCAGCAACCCCTGGGGTCATTCCTGAGCTCCTCTCTGTGTGCCCACAGGGTGGGACATGTCCCTGGGGTCACCCCTGAGCCCTCTCCATGTCTCCACAGTGTGAAGGTGGCTCCTGGGGTCACCACTTCTCTGTGGCCCCACAGGGTGGGACACGTCCCCCGGGGTCACCCCCGAGCCCCTCTCCCTCTCTTCTCGGGGTGAGATGTGTCCCTTGGGGTCACCTCCTCCCTGTGCTGGTGGGGATGGGATGTCTCTCCTGGGGTCACCACCTCTCTTTGTCCTCAGTGACACATCCCAGTGTCCCTTGGGGTCACTCCCTAAACCTCTCTGTGTTTCCACAGAGTGGGGCACATCCCCTGGGGTCACTGTGACCTCTCTCCGAGTCCCTTCAGGGTAGGAAGGGTCCCTGTGTGGTCACCCCCTCTGAGTGTCCCCAGGGGGTGGGACATGTCCCTATGGTCACCACATCCGAGTGTCCCCAGGGGGTGGGACATGTCCCTATGGTCACCCCATCCAAGTGTCCCCACGGGGTGGGACATGTCCCTGTGGTCACCCCCTCTGAGTGTCCCCAGGGGGTGGGACATGTCCCTGTGGTCACCCCCTCTGAGTGTCCCCAGAGGGTGGGACATGTCCTTGTGGTCACCCCATCCAAGTGTCCCTAGAGGGTGGGACATGCCCCTGTGGTCACCCCCTCTGAGTGTCCCCAGAGGGTGGGACATGTCCTTGTGGTCACCCCCTCTGAGTGTCCCCACGGGGTGGGACATGTCCCTCTGGTCACCCCCTCTGAGTGTCCCCAGGGGGTGGGACATGTCCCTGTGGTCACCCCCTGTCCGTGTGTCCCCAGGGGGTGGGACATGTCCCTGGAGTCACCCCCTCTGAGTGTCGCCACGGGATGGGACATGTCCCTATGGTCACCCCATCCAAGTGTTCCCACGGGGTGGGACATGTCCCTGTGGTCACCCACTCTGAGTGTCACCACGGGGTGGGACATGTCCCTGTGGTCACCCCCTGTCCGTGTGTCCGCAGGGTGGGATGTGGAGTCCGGGAGCAGCGGTGGGATCAGCCCCGATGTCCTGGTGTCCCTGGCAGCCCCCAAGGAGTGTGCCCGTCGCTTCCTGGGCCGCCAGCACTTCGTGGCCGGGCGGTTCCTGCCCTACGACGTCCAGAAGAAGTTTGAGCTCAACCCCCCCGAGTACCCTGGCACCGAGTGCGTGGTGGCTCTGTGAGCCCACCCAAATAAAGTGTTTGGTGGCTCTTCATCAGGGTCTTTCTGGGGACAGGGTGAGGGGACGGTGCCATCCTGGTGGGGTTTGGTTGGGGGGTCGTGCCAGGATTCATTTCCACACTCAAGGACTCGGCTCAACCCCACAGTGTTTGCCCTGGGAGTTGTTCTTGGGGACAGCCCTGGTGTGACCTCCCCTGTGGGGACATGGGCAGCTCTTGGGTGCTGCCACATCCCCCCATAGCCTGAAACATCCCAAAAACACCGGGAAAGGGTCACTGGAGCAGCAACCCCTCTATGGGGTTGGCATTAAACTGTGACAAAGCCCCCGCTGGGGACTGTCCCCTCGTGTCCCAGCACAGAGAGTGTTCGTGACCCCAGCGCAGCACCTGGAGCTGCCTCCCCTCGGGGGGCTCCGAACAGCGGGGAATGCGGGGAATGCGCCGGGATTTCCAGCCGGGATTTCCGCCGCGCGGGCCGCGGGAGGGGGCTGGGGGAGTGACCCGGGCGGGAGGGGGTCCCCACGCCCCCATCCCCCACCGCACGGGGTGTTTTGCATCCCCCAAAACCCCAGAGGGGCAGCTGGGAGATGCTGTGCCCGGTCTGAGCCCACACCTGGGCTTGGCTCACCCAGGTCATGGCGTGGGCGCTTGCCGAGACCCCTGGCAGTGGTGCTGGGGCAGTGCCCACCAATCCCTCCCAGCAGCAGTGCCAGATCAGAGCCCACCAATCCCTCCCAGCAGCAGTGCCAGCGCTCACCAATTCCCTCCAGCAGCAGTGCCAGATCAGTGCCCACTGAGCTCCCCGGCAGCAGTGACAGCGCTCACCAATACCCTCCAGCAGCAGTGCCAGATCAGTGCCCACCAATCCCTCCCAGCAGCAGTGCCAGATCAGCAGCCACCGAGCCCCCCGGCAGCAGTGCCAGATCACTGCCCACAGATCTCTCCCAGCAGTAGTGCCAGATCAGTGCCCACCAATCCCTCCTGACAACAGTGCCAGTGCCCACTGAGCCCCCCGGCAGCAGTGCCAGTGCCCACCGAGCCCCCCAGCAGCAGTGCCAGATCAGTGCCCACCAATCCCCTCCAGCAGCAGTGCCAGTGCCCACCGAGCCCCCCGGCAGCAGTGCCAGTGCCCACCGAGCCCCCCGGCAGCAGTGCCAGGGCACCGCTGGCACCCCAGACTCAAGCCCGACCGCAGCAGCATCGAGGCCGGGCTCTCTCTCCTCTTCCCCTTCCCTCCCTCCGCATTCCCAAGTGCATCCAATTTTAGCAGCTTTACAAAAACAAGCCCTCAAGTTTCCCGGGCTGGAGCGGCGGCACGGCCGGCTCGGGGAGGGCTCCTTCCCGCTTCCCACTTGTCACGGCTCCAGCCGCCGGGCCCCTGTGCCAGCAGCGAGGGGGACAGGCCTCCTATAAAGCCCCGCCGAGCCGTCCCGGCTCGCAGTGCCGGCAGGAGCGGCCATGGGGGAGCTGGCGCTGGCACTCCTGGCACTCGCCGCCCTTCACGGGGCCGGGGCCACAGGTAAGGGCGGCTCTGCCATAAAATCGTGGGATGGGCATCACATTCCCGGGGGCTGGAGGTGGTGCTGAGGGGCAGGATGGGGATGGGGATGGGGCTGAGAGCTTGCCAGATGTGTGCCAGGGATGATGGTGTGTGCCAGGGCCAGATGTGTGCCAGGGTTGTGGTCGTGGCTGGGATGGTGACAGTTGGGGTGGTGACAGCCAGGATGGTGACAGCTGGATGGTGACATCTGGGATGGTCACAGTTGGATGGTCCCTCTGGCATCTGCTGGTGGAAGGACACGCTGGTGACACCTGGGGAGTTTTGTCCTCGCCAGGACGGTGGCACTGGAGGGATGGGGATGTGTCCCACAACATGTGCCCACCAGCCCAGCTGGCCCTGGCACTGGGTGGTTGAGCACCAGGTCCGTGTGTGACTGAGCTGGGAATGTCCCTGATCCGGGGACAAAATCCATCCACCTGCAGAATGGGGACTGAAAGGGGTCCCATTGTCACCTGGTTCCATGGGGAAAGGACAGAGGGTGGCAGGGTCAGGTCCTCCCACCACAGGATTGTCACTGGAGGAGGGATCGTGCCCACTGCACACCCATGGGGTGCCCACGCTGGTCCAGGTTGCACTGGGGTGTCACCTGTGGGTGACAGACACCAAGGGCCAGGGGTCTTTCCAGGGATCTGCTCCCCACACCCACCCCTGGCCCCCTGTCTGAGCCCTCGGGATCCTCCACAGGAGGAGCAGGTGGGAATGGCTGTCCCTGGAGCCTCCAGCTCGGTGGGATTCACCCCGTGGGATGTGGGTGACCAGGCTGGGTGGCAGCTGGGGGACACCCTCCTCCTGCAGGGACACCTGGGCTGGGGATTTACATCCCGATTTCATCCTGGTTGGGAGGGTGGGGCTCAGTGTGGCACCAGAGCCGTGTCCTGGTCCCACATCACCCCGGGCATGAGTCAGGGCTGTGTCCTTGTCCCACATCACGCTGGGGGCAAACCGAGGGCATATCCTTGTCCCACATCACCCCCAGGGATGAGCCAGGGCCATGACCTTGTCCCACATCAGCCCTGGGGGCAAACCAAGGCCATGTCCTTGTCCCACATCACCCCCAGGGATGAGCCAGGGCCATGACCTTGTCCCACATCAGCCCTGGGCATGAGTCAGGGCTGTGTCCTTGTCCCACATCAGCCCCGGGGGCAAACCAGGGTCGTGTCCTTGTCCCACATCAGCCCTGGGGAGAAACCAGGGTCATGTTCTTGTCCCACATCAGCCCCGGGGACAAACCAGGGTCGTGTCCTTGTCCCATATCACCCCAGGGATGAGCCAGGGTCGTGTCCTTGTCCCACATCACCCCCAGGGACGAGCTCATCCTGGGGCAGGTGGGAGACCATAGGCAGTGTTTTCCATGGACACCCCTGAGTCCATCCCTGGGTCCATCCCTGGGTCCATCCCTGCCTGCCAGGAGACTGTGGCCCATCCTCGGCCACCCTGGGCAGTGTCACCGGCTGTGACACCCCATAGAGCCAGTAAATCCTGCCCTGACCCCTCCCCTGGGGGCCTGGGGGGCTCAGGGTCCCTGTTCCTGCTGGGACATGGCTTTGCTTTGGTGCCCATTTCTTGGCAAGGGACCCTGTGTGTGTGCCCCGGGAATGGGGTGCCCTGGGAATGGGGTGCCCTGGGAATGGGGTGCCCCGGGAATGGGGTGCCCTGGCCCTGGGTCTTCCCACCCTTTGCATCCCCCAGAGCCACTGGAGAACGACTCGGAGCCCGGGAAGAGTGGAGTGGAGGGAAAGCCCTGGAAAGCCACCCCCAACCTGGCAGACCTGGACCTGGACACGGCAGGTAGGGCTGTCCCCAAGTACCCACCATCCCCCCCGGTGCCAAATGGGGCAACACCCCCCCTGTGCCACCCACCCTATGGAACCCCCCAAGCTCCCACCATCCTGTGCTCCCCAACATTCCCACATCCCTCCATTCCCACGTACTGCATCCTTATGTCCCCAAGCTGTGCCCAGGTGTCACCCCAGGGTGCTCAGGGGTGGACGGGGGGCACTCATGTCCCCAAGCTGTGCCCAGGTGTCACCCCAGGGTGCTCAGGGGTGGACGGGGGGCACTCATGTCCCCAAGCTGTGTCCAGGTGTCACCCCAGGGTGCTCAGGGGTGGACGGGGGCACTCATGTCCCCAAGCTGTGTCCAGGTGTCACCCCAGGGTGCTCAGGGGTGGACGGGGGCACTCATGTCCCCAAGCTGTGTCCAGGTGTCACCCCAGGGTGCTCAGGGGTAGACGGGGGGCACTCATGTCCCCAAGCTGTGCCCAGGTGTCACCCCAGGGTGTTCAGGGGTAGATGGGGTACACTCCTGTCCCCAAGCTGTGCCCAGGTGTCACCCCAGGGTGCTCAGGGGTGGACGGGGGGCACTCACGACCCCAGCTGTGCCCAGGTGTCACCCCAGAGTGCTCAGGGGTGGACGGGGGCACTCATGTCCCCAAGCTGTGCCCAGGTGTCACCCCAGGGTGCTCAGGGGTGGACGGGGGGCACTCAGGGCTGGCTCCATCCCAGGCAGAGGCGCCGAGTGGACGTCCTGGTTCAACATTGACCACCCTGGGGGGGACGGAGACCACGAGAGCCTGGAGGCCATTCGGTTCTACTACCGGGGCCGTGTCTGCGAACGGCCCGTGGCCATCCAGGCCCGGACCACCGAGTGGGCACTGCCCGAGGAGGTGGGCGAGGTGGTTCATGCCAGCCCCAAGAAGGGCTTTCGCTGCATCAACAAGGAGCAGCCCCCGGGCAAGACCTGCTCCAACTATCACATCCGCTTCCTCTGCCCGCTGGGTGAGTCCCACCTGTGTCCTACCTGTGTCCCATCTGCGTCCCATCTGTGTCATACCTGTGTCCCACCTGCGTCCCATCTGTGTCATACCTGTGTCCCACCTGTGTCCTACCTGTGTCCCACCTGTGTCCCGTGTCCCACCTGCGTCCCACCTGCATCCTGTGTCCCACCTGTGTCCTACCTGTGTCCCACCTGTGTCCTACCTGCATTCTACCTGTGTCCCACCTGTGCCCTGTGTCCTACCTGTGTCCTACCTGTGTTCTACCTGTGTTCTACCTGTGTCCAACCTGTGTCCCACCTGTGTCCTACCTGTGTCCCACCTGTGCCCCACCTGTGTCCCATGTCCCACCTGTGTCCTGTGTCCCACCTGTGCCCTGTGTCCCACCTGTGTCCTACCTGTGTCCTACCTGTGCTCTACCTGTGTCCCACCTGCATCCCATCTGTGTCCAACCTTCATTCTATCTATGTCCCACCTACATCCCATTTGTGTCCCACTTGCATCCCACCTGCATCCCACCTGTGTCCCATCTGTGTCCCACCTGTGTTCCAACCTGCATCCCACCTGTGTCCCAACTGTGTCCCAGTTGCATCCCACCTGTGTCCCAACTGTGTCCCACCCAGTTCCAACCTGTGTCCCACTTGCATCCCACCTGTGTCCCACCTGTGCCCCAACTGTGTCCCACCCACTTCCAACCTGCATCCCACCTGTGTCCCACCTGTGTCCCACCTCCCCACACCCCACTGCCACCTCGGAGGGGGGTGCCCCCCATCACTGTGCCCTCTCCTTGCCCACTACCCTCAGCTCTCCATCCCCCTGGGTGCTGCCGGAGCTGCGGTTACCCCGGCGCTGCCACCCCTTGGGTGCCCAGCTGAGGCCTCTGCCCCTCCCCAGAGCACATCTACTGGTCCCACTGGTCCTCCTGGAGCCCCTGCTCGCGCAGTGCCTGTGGCAGCAGCGGCTCCCAGACCCGCACCCGGCGCTGCGTCAATGCCCGCCTGGCGGCCGCGCTCAAGGAGGTCAAGTGCAAGGGCAAAGCTGTGGAGCGCCGGCCCTGCAGCGCCGGGCCCTGCCCAGGTAGGGACCCCGAAACCCCCTGTTGGCACCCACCTGCCCCCTGGGTGCCGCTCATCTCCTGAAGACACCCAACTCTGCCTCTGTCGGATGCGAGCTGGGTGCTGGCTGGGCATGGCATCCCTGTTTGGGGACCCTCTGTGTGCAGGACCACCACAGGGTGGGTGCTGAGGGGTCCATGGTGCCCAGGACCACTCCAGGCTGGGCGCTGAGGGGCCTGTGGTGCCCAGGACCACCCCAGGCTGGGCACTGAGAGTCCCATGGTGCCCAGGACCACCCCAAGCTGGGCACTGAGGGGTCCGTGGTGCCTGGGATCAACCCAGACTGGGCACTGAGTGGTCTGTGATGCCCAGGACCACCCCAGGCTGGGCGCTAAGGGGTCTGTGGTGCCCAGGACCACCTCAGGCTGGGCGCTGAGGGGTCTGTGGTGCCCAGGACCACCCCAGGCTGGGTGCTGAGGGGCCTGTGGTGCCCGATTCCCACCCAGTGTGTCCCCACAGAGCCGGTATGGATGGAGTGGGGCTCGTGGGGTCCCTGTTCCCACAGCTGTGGCAGTGCCGGGACCCGCGCCCGACGCCGGAGCTGCAAGACCACCAAGAAGACCCCGTGCCCTGGTGAACCCACCGAGGTGCAGAAATGTCCCCCCTCACCCTGCCCAGGTACCACCCTTGAGGACCCCCTCCCCAGTGCCCCTCTGCCCGTATGACCCCACTGGCAGCAGCTGTGGGGTCTGAGCTCTGTCCCCCCACAGACTGCCCCGAGCACACACTGAAGGGCAACGTCGTCACTGGCACCGGGGCGGCACTGCCAGGTGCCAGGATCTACCTGGAGGGTCGCCCACCGGTGCTGCTGGGCCGCAGTGATGCCCACGGGCACTTCAATGTCACCACGGGGCTGTGCCAGGGCACCACCAGCAATATCAGTGCCCACCATGAGGGCTTCGCCCCCGGGCTGGCACCCGTCGTCTCCAACGGCTCTGGCATGGCCGTGGTGCACCTGAGGCTGCGGCGGCTGGGTGAGCACGGCGGGGTGGGCAGAGGGCAAAGTGCCCCCCGAGGGGTCACCCCCAGGGATGTGGGGAGTGGGGAACGACCCGGGCAGTGCCCATGGCTTGTTCTGCCTTCCCCCTTGCAGAGAAGCCCTACATGGTGCTGCACCCCAAGGCCAAGGTGCGGGTGGCCGGGCAGGATGTGACCTTCTGCTGCAAAGCCTCGGGCACCCCCGTGCCCAAAAAGTATTACTGGTGAGCCGGTGCTGGGGGCGGTGGGGAAGGGCAGGGCTGGGTGTGTTCCCTCTGAGCCCACCCCCGTGCCCGCAGGTACCACAACGGGACCCTGCTGGAGAGGAAGGCGCAGCAGCCCGGCAGCCGCCTGGCACTGCGGGCGCTGGCACCGGAGCAGGCTGGCACCTACCACTGCAAAGCCAGCTCCGAGGCGGGCGCCATCCGCTCAGCACCGGCACAGCTCACCGTGTTGGGTGAGAACAGGGTGGGCTTCGGTCACCGTGGTGTCACCTCAGGGTGGGGAGGGTCACCCTGACCCCACTAACCCCGACCCCTCCGTGCCCCCAGCCCAGGGCCAGCAGAGCTGCAGGTCAGAGCCAGAGCCGAGCCTGGTGGAGCTGCCCAGCGAATGCCCCCAGGATGCCACCGGCTCCCGCTACTACAACGTGGGGCGATGCCCACCCTCCCCGTGCTCCAGCAGCTCCGCCACCCCCTCGGGGTGCGGGGAGGACACGGGGCACTGCTGCGGGGTGCGGAGGATGGAGCTGCGGGAGATCCCCTGCGCCGGCTCCCTGCTGCCCGTCAAGGTGGTGGCCGAGTGCGGCTGCGGGCCCTGTGCCCAGCCCCGCGTGCTGGTGCAGGGCCGGGTGACGGCGGCAGACACGGGCGAGCCCCTGCGCTTCGGGCACATCTTCCTGGGCGGGAGGAAGGTGGGATTCACCGGCTACAAGGGCTCCTTCACCATCGAGGTGCCGCCGGACACGCAGCGCTTGGTGGCTCGGTTCGTGGACCAACAGCAGCGCTTCGTGGATGCCATCAGGGTCCTGCCCTTCGACCGCCGTGGTGGCAGCGTCTACCAGGAGGTCAAGATGCTGCGGAAGAAGGAGCCGGTGGACCTGGATGGCAACCGGAGCAACGCCATCCCGCTGGGAGAGGAGAGTGGGCGGGAGCCCGTGGGGGAGCTCGTCCTTCCCGCCGGCGCCTTCCTGCGTCCCTCCGGGGAGGTTTTCAACGGCACAGTCCGAGCCAGTGTCACCTTTGTGGATCCCAGGGACATGGCAACGGCCAGCGCCGCCTCCAGCGACCTCAGCTTCGCCAATGCCGAGGGCGAGATCGTTCCCCTGCGCACCTATGGCATGTTCTCCGTGGATTTCCGGGAAGGGGAGAGCGGCGCGGCGCTGCAGACGGGGCCGGTGCAGGTGCGGATGGACACGGGGCAGGTGTGGATGCCGGAGCACCTGCAGAAGATGAAGTTGTGGTCCTTGAACCCTGAGACCGGCCTGTGGGAAGAGGAGGGGATGCTCCGCCCGGTTGAGGGGAGCCGGGGTAGGAGGGAGGAGAGGACCTTCCTGGTGGGCAACCTGGAGATCCGGGAGCGGCGCCTCTTCAACCTGGACGTGCCGGAGGATCGCCGCTGTTTCGTCAAGGTCAGGGCCTACAGCAACGAGAAGTTCAACCCCTACGAGCAGCTGGAAGGGGTGGTCATCAGCCTCATCAACCTGGAGCCCCAGCCCGGCTACCCCACCAACCCCCGGGCCTGGGGCCGCTTCGACAGCGTGGTGACGGGCCCCAACGGCGCCTGCCTGCCCGCCTTCTGCGACGGGCAGCGCCCCGACGCCTACTCGGCCTATGTCACCGCCACGCTGGGTGGGGAGGAGCTGGAAGCCGTGGCCTCCAGCCCCAAGCTCAACCCCAGCGCCATCGGGGTGTCCCAGCCCTACCTGGGCAAGCTGGGCTACCGCCGGTCGGACCACGACGACCCCAACTTGAAGAAGACGGCTTTCCAAATCAACGTGGCCAAGCCTGACCCCAACAACGTCGACGAGACCAACGGCCCCATCTACTCGTACCGCAGCCTGGAGGAGTGCGAGTCAGCGCCGGCCAGCGCCAACCACCTGCGCTTCTACCGCGTGGAGGTGGACAAGTACGAGTACAACGTGGTGCCCTTCAAGGAGAGCGACCTGACCACCTGGACCGGGGACTACCTGTCGTGGTGGCCCAACCCTCAGGAGTTCAGGGCTTGTTTCATCAAGGTGCAGATCGAGGGGCCGCAGGAGTACATGGTGAGGTCGCGCAACGCCGGGGGCAGCCACCCCCGCACGCGGGGGCAGCTCTACGGGCTGCGGGACGCGCGGAGCGTGCGGGACATGCAGCTGGACGGCACCTCGGGGGCCTGCGTGGAGTTCAAGTGCAGTGGGATGCTCTTCGACCAGAGCCTGGTGGACAGGACCCTGGTGTCCATCATCCCCCAGGGCAGCTGCCGCCGCACGGCCATCAACACCCTCCTGCGGGACTACCTGAGCCGCCACCCGCCGCTGGCCGACAACAACCACACGGGCGCCTTCACCATGCTGGCACCGGTGGACCCGCTGGGCCACAACTACGGCATCTACACCGTGACGGACCAGAACCCGCGGCTGGCCAAGGAAATCGCCATCGGCCGCTGCTTCGACGGCACCTCGGACGGCTTTTCGCGGGAGATGAGGGCGGGCGCGGGCACGGCCGTCACTTTCGTGTGCCAGGAGCGGCCGCCGGGGCGGGAGAGCTTCTTCCAGCGCCTGCTGACGGCCCCGGCGGAGGCACTGGATGAGATCCGGAGGGAGATGGGGGCCGGAGAGATGCGCCGAGCACCCCCCGAGGTGATGGACTTCGCCTCCGGAGCCCGAGCCCCGGGCCCCACGCCCACCCGCCGGACCCCCAGCAGCCCGCGGAGGCCGAGCCGGGTGCGGGGCCAGCCCTGAGCGCCGCGACCCCCGCAGTGCCCCCTCCCCGGCCCAGCTCTGCTCTCCCTTTCCCCCGTCGCTTTTACCCGCGCTCATTTATAACGACCGAGGTGGGGGGGACACGGGCAGGGGACACGTGGAGCGGGACCCTCTCGCCGAGCCCCCGGGGGGACAGCGGGGCAGGGGACCGCTGGGACGTGGGGAGGGGGGTGACAGCTCCCCCCGGTGCTGCCCCTGCCCTCGGGCCAGCCCCGCGCGGGGCAGTTCTTGGTGCTCAGCCCCGGATCGCTGTGCCGACAGCGGGGCCGCGGCCTCTCGGGGTATTCAAATAAAAGGAATAAAAGAGGGGGTGGAAGCAAAGAGGGGAAGGGGCTGGAACGGGAACGGGGTCCCTGCCTGGCGCTTTGCCCCGTGCCAGCGGCGAAGCTCCGGTGTGCCCGCGCCAGGGCCGTGGGTGCCAGGAGCTGGGGGCACCCATTGCATCCCAGCACCCCACCGGGAAACAGTTTGGAGGGGAAGAACCCCAAGAATAATGTGGAGAAGGTGCCCTCCCTGTGGTGCCAGCCCTCCAGTCACGGTGCCAGCCCCTCGGGCGCGGTGCCAGCCCCCGGCACCATCGGCGACCCCGCGGCAGAGGCGCCGGCACTCGGGGCAGATTTGTACATTATTTATTACGAAATATAGAGTTGTGTGTACACCCGCCTGGCTGCTGGGCTTCTCCGGGGGGGCCAGACCTGTGTGTCCCCCTCCTGATGGGGTGTCCCCCTCCTGATGGGGTGTCTCCCTCCTCCCCGATGTGTCCCCCTCCTGCTTGGAGTGTCCCCCTCCTCCCCAGTGTGTCCCCCTTCTCCTCGATGTGTCCCCTCCTCCCCGATGTCTCCCCCTCCTCCCCGGTGTATCCCCCTCCTGCTCGAGGTGTCCCCCTCCTGATGGGGTGTCCCCCTCCTCCCCGGTGTGTCCCCCTTCTCCTCGATGTGTCCCCTTCTCCCTGATGTGTCCCCCTTCTCCCCGGTGTCTCCGCCTCCTCCCCGATGTGTCCCCCTCCTTCCTGGTGTGTCCCCCTCCTCCCCGGTGTGTCCTCCTCCTTCCCGGTGTGTCCCCCTCCTCCCCGGTGTGTCCTCCTCCTTCCCGGGGTGTCCCCCTCCTCCTCGATGTGTCCCCTCCTCCCCGATGTGCCCCCTCCTTCCTGGTGTGTCCCCCTCCTCCCCGGTGTCTCCCCCTCCTCCCCGGTGTGTCCCCCTCCTGTTTGGGGTGTCCCCCTCCTCCCCAGTGTGTCCCCCTCCTCCCCGGTGTATCCGTCTCCTGTTTGGGGTGTCCCCCTCCTCCCCGGTGTCTCCCCCTCCTCCCCGATGTATCCCCCTCCTCCCCGGTGTCTCCCCCTCCTCCTCAGGGCGTCCCCCCTTCCCCAAATCCTGTCCCCGTTCGGTAGCAGCGTCCCTGCCGCTCCTGTTTGCCTTGGGTCCGGTTCAGTCGGGCTGGCGGAGGCTCGGGGGGCCCCGTGCCAGCTCCCCGCGGCCGGGGGACGTGGCAGCCGGGGAGGGGGGGCCCCATCCAGCCCCACGGGCCCCCCCGCACAGGGATGTGCCCAGCTGGGCACCCCCTGGGTGACCCCACGCAGGGTGAAGGGCAGGGGGTGTCTGTCCAGCTGACGTCTGTCTGTCCCCCCAAGACTCGTGGTGTGTTCGGTGGGTCCCCCCCGCGCCCCCTCCCAACCCGCGGCTCCGGCGGATGCTGTAATGGAACAGGCGGCGTTTACGGGGCCAAACCCGGGACAACATTTCCCTTTTACAACCCGTTTTGGCCCCAACGCGGCATTTTTTCACCCTTTCACTGGATGTGGCCGCTCGCGAGATCAAAGGGGACACGAGGCCGCCGGGGGGGGGGGGCGGGGGGGATGTCGGGGGGGGCGTTTGCCAAACCAGCAGCCAAATCCCAGCCCCTCTCCCTCCCCATCCCACCGGGATCGGAACACACCGCAGCCGGATGCCGGCACGTCGGGTGGGGGACGCCCCGCCACAGTGAGGGAGGAGGCACCTGGAATGCCGAGATTCCATCGTGGGGGTCCCACTCCCCCCCAAAATCTGGGTGCAGCCCTTTTGTGGGTGCTGCTTATCCTTAAACTCTGCTTTTCTCGACTGCTGCCTGTTTCTGGGCGCTGCTTTTCCCTGGATGCTGCTTATCCCTGGATGCTGCCTGTCCCTGGATGCTCCCTGAGTGCTTCTAATCCCTGGATACCGCCTGTCCCGGCTGCTGCCTGTCCCTGGATGCTGCTTACCCAGGATTCTATTTATCCCTGGATGCTGTTTTTCCCTGGATGCTGTTTTTCCCTGAATGCTGTTTTTCCTTGGATGCTGCTTTTCCCTGGACTCTGCCCATCCCTGAGTGCCAGGGGTTGCCCCACAGGGATCCACGTCCCCCTCCATAGGGAAGTCCAAGGGATGCTCCTCCATGGACATCGCTGGCAGCAGCCGAAGGGCCGGGGTGGAGTCGAGGGGGGGCAATACCCAGAGGGAATGCCAGCGGGCAGGGTTGTTTTCCACCATCTGCTTGGCTCGGTGCAGGCAGCTGAGCGGGCAGGGCAGATGGAAGCGGCTCCTGCTGCTATTTATGGAGTCGGGAAGGAAAGCGGGGTGAAAAAAGGCAGAAAGCAGCACAAAGAGGGGCTGGTGGGACACCCTGTTCGCAGCCCCTGGATCCCATCCCAGTGCCAGCCGTGGCGTGGCGTTCTCCAGGCTCTGGAATGGGGGTGGATGGGTGTAGGGGAGTGGCGGAGGGTGGGCAGAGGCTCCCCCCAGTCCCAGGGACACGGAGAAGGAGCTGGGGGCACACAGGGAGGGATGTGCCAGGGCTGCGGGAGGTCCGTGCTGGGTGTCCAGCCCAGCCCCACATTCCCGAGGGCTGGAAACCTGCCCGGGGTCAGGGGCTGGGCTGGGGGCTGCAGCCAAACCCTTCCTGTTGCTCCCAAAACCCTCCTGCTGCTCCCCAACCTCTCCTGCTGTTCCCCAAACCTTCCTTCTGCTCCCAAAATCCTGCAGCTCCCCAAACCCTCTTGTTGCTCCCAAACCCTCCTGTTGCTCCCAAAATCCTCCTGCAGCTCCGCAAACCCTCCTGCTGGTCCCAAAATCCTTCTGCTGCTCCCCAAACCCTCCTGCTGCTCCCCAAACCCTCCTGCTGCTCCCAAAACTCTCCTGCTGCTCCCCAAACCCTCCTGCTGCTCCCAAAACCCTCCTGCTGCTCCCCAAGCCCTCCTGCTGCTCCCCAAACTCTCCTGCTGCTCCCCAAACCTTCCTACTGCTCCCCAAACCCTCCTGCTGCTCCCCAAACCCTCCTGCTGCTCCCCAAACTCTCCTGCTGCTCCCCAAACTTTCCTACTGCTCCCCAAACCCTCCTGCTGCTCCCCAAACTCTCCTGCTGCTCCCCAAACTTTCCTACTGCTCCCCAAACCCTCCTGCAGCTCCGCAAACCCTCCTGCTGGTCCCAAAATCTTACTGTTGCTCCCCAAACCCTCCTGCAGCTCCCCAAACCCTCCTACTTCTTCCCAAACCCTCCCGCTGCTCCCCCCTCCCGGGTGTGGGGCTCTCAGATCGGGAACTGAAGCCACAATTCCCAATCCCGAGGGTCCTGCACCTTCCAGGCCCTGGGTAAGGAGCCCCTCGGTCTTGATCCCAAATTCCCCCCACACCAGCCAGACCCACATCCCACCAGTGTGCCACGGAGCATCGTGGGGTACCAAAATAACCCCCCAGCCCCTTCCAGCTTCCAGGAGATGCTGAGCACCCCTGTTTGCCAGCTGGGATACTCCGGCCTCTAATTCCCTAATCCTTGGGAAAAACCTCGGGCACACAGATCTGTGGGACCCACGGCAGCTCCAGAGGGGGATAAACCAGGGGGAGCCCCATGGAGACCCCACACTGACCCTCGGGCTGTGGGATGGAGAACCCAGAGGGGATTTCTACAGCACAAGAACTCTGGGGTCAAAAAGGTTGAATTTGGGGCTCCTCAGCCCTTTGATATGGGGGATGCTCCTGGCTCTGCTCCACTATGGAAAAGTGGGAGACTGGGAATAGAACAAGGATCCCTTTGGGACCTCCACAGCACTGATGGGGGGTCTTGAGGTGGCCGAGACGTGGATTTAAAGCTGCACCGAGCATTGGGAGGGGCCATCCAGCTCCGACGGTGCCCTGGAGGCAGAAACAGGGCTGGAAACACACCCGGAGAGCTCCTGAGTTCCAGGAGCACGGGATGCAGGCGAGGGGGCACCGCCAGGGCCTGGATGTGGATCCCTGTGGTGATGAGAAAGGCAGGTGGGGGAGGCTCAGCTGCTTTTTGTTACCCCCCGGCCCTCGGCCAGGAGGGAATAGCAGAGCAGGGAAGGGAACAGGAGCCCAGAGCCGGCAGCTCCCGGCCCGCCCCGGCAATTAGGGATGGCCGGAGCCCAGCGCTGGGGGAAGATGATGTGCCGGCACAGCGGAGCTGCCGGAGCCCCCGCAGCGGGGATGTGGCTCCTCTTTGGGTATCCCCCCCCTTCAACAGCATCTCTGCATCCCCCAAAACCCCCACCAAGGATGTGGGAGTCAGGGAAAGGGGGTTCACTGTGCTGTGCTCCACGAGCACGTCCTGGCTCTGGCCGGGAACAAAAGCTGCTGGGAGCTGGAAAGCACCTTGGGAAGCTGCTTCGTTGCTTCCCCTTTTTTCTTTTTGTGTGTGCTTTTTTTTTTCTTTGAAATAATGGAAAATATAATGACAGTGTCTAAATTAAAATAATAAAAGAAAGCAGCTGAAAAGCCGACCCAAAATAGGAGAAAAACCCATGTTTCAGGCTGAGAGGGAACAGGCGCAGGCAGGGGATGAAAGGGAACAGCAGAGGAGCTGAGCCAGCCCAGGACCCCCCTCTCAGCCCCTCCGAGGAGTCTGGGGGGGGGGCTGTGCCCCACCACCTCCCAGTGCCAAGCCATGAGTGGGGGCTGAGGGGGGTGCAGAGCTGCCGAGCCCCAAAATCTGCCCCCATGAGTCCCCTCCCCACTCTGCTCCTCCTCCAGTGCAGCAGCTCCTGCCTGGGGGCCACATCCTGCCCAGGGCTCCAGGTCCAGGGGCGCAGAGGGGGCTCCTCTATCCCCTGTCCTGAACTGGAGCATCCCTGGGGATCCTGAACCAAAGAATCCTTGGGGACGTCGAAGTGGAGCATCCCTGGGGACCCCAAATTAGAGCATTCCCAAGTATCCAGAGCATCCTCAGGGACCCCAAATTAGAGCGTCCCCAAGGACCCCAAATTGCAGCATCTCCAGGGACCCCAAACCAGAGCATTCCTGAGGGTCCAGAGCATTCCCAGAGACCCCAGACTGCAGCATCCCATAAGACCCCAAACCAAAGCATCCCCAGGTATCCTCAGCAGTCCTACGGACCCCAAACCAGAGCATTCCCAGGTATCCAGATTGTCCCAAGGGACTCCAAGACAAAGCACCCCCGGGCACCCCAAATCGGAGCATCCCTGGGTATCCAGAGCATTCCCAGGGACCCCAGACTGGAACACTCCTGGGCATTTGGAGCATCCCTGGGGATCCTGAGCATCCCCAGGAACCCCAGACTGGAACACTCCTGGGCACCCCAAACTGGAGCATCTCTGGGAATCCTGAACACCCCTGGGCACCCCAAATTGGAGCATCCGTGGGCATTTGGAGCATCCCTGGGGATCCTGAGCATACCCAGGGACCCCAGACTGGAACACCCCTGGGCATTTGGAGCATCCCTGGGTATTCTGAGCATCCCCAGGGACCCCAGACTGGAACACCCCTGGGCATTTGGAGCATCCCTGGGTATTCTGAGCATCCCCAGGGACCCCAGACTGGAACACTCCTGGGCATTTGGAGCATCCCTGGGGATCCTGAGCATCCCCAGGAACCCCAGACTGGAACAACTCTGGGCACCCCAAATTGGAGTATTCTGGGTATCCTGAGCATCCCCAGGGACCCCAGATTGGAACATTCTTGGGCAAACCAGAGCATCACTGGGTATCCTGAACATCCCTGGGCACCCCAAACTGGAACACCTCTGGGCATTCGGAACATCCCTGAGTATCCAGAGCATTTCCAGGGACCCCAGACCGGAACCCCCCTGGGCACCCCAAATTGGAGCATCCGTGGGCATTTGGAGCATCCCTGGGGATCCTGAGCACCCCCAGGGACCCCAGACTGGAACATTCCTGGGCATTTGGAGCATCCCTGGGGATCCTGAGCACCCCCAGGGACCCCAGACTGGAACATCCCTGGGCACCCCAAATTGGAGCATCCCTGGGGATCCGGATCATCCCCAGGGACCCCAGACTGGAACCCCCCGGGCATTGGGAGCATCCCCGTGCATCCAGTCACGGGGGGGCACAGGAGGTGCCAGCTCCCCGTCCCCGCAGCCATGGCAGGATCCAGCTGCCGAATTCCAGGCCGTCTGGCCAAGAGACGCCGCTCCGCTCCCGGCATTCCCTCTGGACAACCTGCCGGAGCAGGAAAAAACCACCGTCCTCCAACACCCAAGAACCCAACAACCCCTCCCAAAGCGGGAACTCGGCGGGATATCCCGGTGTGTCCCCCGGGAAAGGAGCTGCCAGAAGGTGGAATTTGGGGGGAAAACAGTGGGAACTGGAAAGGGAGCGCTCCTGACACTTGTTTTGGGAAGCGATCCCGAGGCGGGATCCGCGCTCCGCTGCGCCGGCTGCGGGACAGCCCTCGCTGCTGCACATTCCTCGCCCAGTTGCTTTTCCAATATATTTTTGCATTTTCTGCATCTCAATATCGCTGTTCAAAAGGAGCCCGTTCTGGAAAAAACATCCCTTCCCAGTTTTTAAGCTATTTTTGAACTCTTTGGCCTCGGTTTCCTCTTCAGGCTCCAGCCCATAAATAATAATAACAACATCTTTAAAGCCTTTTCGCTGACAGTTCACCGAAGCTGCCAGAGCGTTTTCATTCTCCAGATGTCGAAAATCCGCCTCAAAAAAAAAAAGAAAAAAAAAGGGGAAAAAAGGAATAAAAAAAAAGAAAAAAGAAAGAAAAAAAAAGAAATGTAAAAAAGAAAAAAAAGAAAGAAAAGAAGGAAAAATGAAAGAAAAAAGGAAACAAAAAAGGAAAGAAAAAAGAAAGAAAAAAGAAGGAAAAAGAAGGAAAAGGAAAGAAAAAAGAAAAAAAAGGAAAGAAAAATAGAAATAAAAAAGAAAGAAAAAGGGAAAGAAAAAAGAAAAAAGAAAAAAAAAGAACGAAAAAGAAAGAAAAAAGAAAGAAAAATAGAAATAAAAAAGAAAAAAGGAAAGAAAGAAAAATAGAAATAAAAAGAAAGAAAAATAGAAACAAAAAAGAAAAAAAAGAAAGAAAAATAGAAATAAAAAAGAAAGAAAAAAGAAAGAAAAATAGAAAGAAAAAAGAAAGAAAAATAGAAAGAAAAATAGAAATAAAAAAGAAAGAAAAAAGAAAGAAAAAGAAAGAAAAAGAAAGAAAAAGAAAGAAAAATAGAAATAAAAAGAAAGAAAAAAGAAAAAAGAAAGAAAAAATAGAAATAAAAATAGAAAGAAAAAAGAAAGAAAAATAGAAAGAAAAAAGAAAGAAAAATAGAAATAAAAATAGAAAGAAAAAAGAAAGAAAAATAGAAAGAAAAAAGAAAGAAAAAAGAAAGAAAAAGAAAGAAAAATAGAAATAAAAAAGAAAGAAAAAAGAAAAAAGAAAGAAAAAAAGAAAGAAAAATAGAAATAAAAATAGAAAGAAAAAAGAAAGAAAAAAAAAGAAAGAAAAAAAAAGGAAAACAAAAGGAAAAAAACCCCATGGAAGTTTGGTAAATATTTGGTGTGTTTCTCATCTCGCAGACTGGGGTTTTTTTTTTCTATCACATGAAGCAGGAGAATAAAAACTACTAAAAGTGGAGCGGCTATTTCGGGAGCCGCGGGGAGGAAGGTGAGGCGGTGGCCGCTGGCTCCGAGCGCCGGGAGCAGCCCGAGCATCCCTGGGGGGGGTGCCCGTGCCAGGGCTCCGTGCCCGGGCTCGGTGTCACTCTGGTCGTGCCACACCCAAGGTGGCTCCGAGCCCGGGCACCCCAAATCCCAGTTGGTTCGTTCCCCAGTTATCCCATTTCTATTCTCCAATCTCTCTGTTCCCCGGACACCCCATAATACCCCCCCTGTACTCCCCCAGACCCCCCGTGCTGGTTTAAAGGTAAACCGGGGGGAGAAACGGGCTCAGTTCAGGAGAGATGACAAATCAGAATTACAATTTACTTACAGAGGTTGCAATAAATACAACGACACAGAGAAAACTGGATTTAACCCCCAAAAATGTGGATTACAAGGACTTTGAGGCAGTTTTATCTGCTCAGGGTCAGGAGGGATTGCCCAGCACCTCCCCCAGGGCAGGGAGTCCCACAGGGGCTGATGGAGCTCTGTGGGATGTTTTCGGGATCTCTGATGGTCCGAGTTGGTGCCACTGCCTGTTGTGCCAGTCCCTGGTGGCCCATTGGCAGAGGTGCCCCCTCGGGTGGGTGTGGAGGTGCTGATGCCCCCCCGGGAGAGGTGAGGTCGTTGAGTTGTAGCAGACAAGGAGCTGAGGGGCCACACACCAAGCTAATTTTATTAAACTACATGTAACACACTCAAAAGAAAAGCAAATGGAGAAATAGGAGAAAAAGGAGAAGAAGAATTTCTCAATCTACAAGTTACACTTTCTATATTCTCAATCCCTCCCAAGGTCACTTTTCATTGGTCCATGACAGTGCCAATAACTCTGCCAGGACTTCTAATTGGGTATTACACACTCTCCAGATGTAAATTTAGTTTCATGAGAGTTGTCAGCACATATTCCATTCTCACAGTTTGCTCCTTTTTCAACTTCTTTCTTCCCTCTTCTTGTTCCTCTTGTTGTTTCACTATTCCATCAGTTTTTCTCACAGTTCTTTCCCATCTCCTGCTGTTCAGGGAGACCTTATTTGTCCAGGTCAAAACAACTTCCAGACTCCATCCCCACACTGGTGTGAGGACAAAGAAACAGGTCCTTTCACACCCACCTGTGCCCCGAGGGCTCAGGTGTGCCCTGGGCAGTGCCAAGGAGCGACACTGGCACTCCATCAGCAGTGACAGTGTGTGGGGGGCACAGTTTGGGTTCTGCCCACACTGATAAACTGTCCCAGTCCCTGCAACTGGGACAACCCCAGACCCCCCCTATTTGTACCCCCATGCCCTGAGTGCCCCATATCCCTAAACCCCCACATCCCAAGTACCCTGTGCCCTTAATTCCCCAAACCCTGAGTACCCCATGCCCCTAATCCCCTCTGCCCATGATCTGCCCTTCTCTGGGTGCCCCCTCTCCTGTGTACCCCATGCCCCTGATCCCCTCTGCCCACAATCCCCCCTTCTCTGGGTGCCCCCTATCCTGGGTACCCCTGATTCCCTCTGCCTGGGATCCCCCCTTCTCTGGGTGCCCCCTATCCTGGGTGCCCCCGATCCCCTCTGCCCACGATCCCCCCTTCTCTGGGTGCCCCCTATCCTGGGTGCCCCCGATCCCCTCTGCCCACGATCTGCCCTTCTCTGGGTGCCCCCTCTCCTGCGTACCCCATGCCCCTGATCCCCTCTGCCCATGATCCCCCCTTCTCTGGGTGCCCCTTATCCTGGGTACCCCTGATCCCCTCTGCCCACGATCTGCCCTTCTCTGGGTGACCCCTATTCTGGGTACCCCTGATCCCCTCTGCCTGGGATCCCCCCTTCTCTGGGTGCCCCCTATCCTGGGTGCCCCTGATCCCCTCTGCCCACGATCCCCCCCTTCTCTGGGTGCCCCCTCTCCTGCGTACCCCCGATCCCCTCTGCCCACGATCCCCCCTTCTCTGGGTACCCCCTATCCTGGGTGCCCCTGATCCCCTCTGCCCACGATCTGCCCTTCTCTGGGTGCCCCCTATCCTGGGTGCCCCTGATCCCCCCTGCCCACGATCTGCCCTTCTCTGGGTGCCCCCTATCCTGGGTACCCCTGGTCCCCCAGACACCCCATGCTCTGGGTATTCTGTACCCCTAATTCTCCATGCCCCACCTGCCCCATAACCTCAGTACCCCACACCCCTCATCCCTCACCCCATGCTCTGACCACCCTGCACCCCTAATTCTCCATGTCCCAGACACCCCAAACTCCATGTCCCTCATACCCCCAACTCCCCCTAACCCAAATCCCCCCCTCTTCTGGCTCCTCCATATCCCCAATCCCCCATGCCCCAAGTCCCCCATACCCTTAATGCCCCATAGCCTGGGTACCCCACATCCCAAGTGCCCTGTACCCCTCATCCCCTCTATCCCAGACATCCCAAACTCCAGGTACCCCTAATTCCCTATACCCCAGATATTCCAAACACTGATCTCACATCCCAGGTACCCCATATCCCTACACCCCATATTCCAAGTACCCCATGCCCCTAATCCTCCATAACTCAGGCACCCCTTTCCCTGAGTGCCCCGTGCCCCTAATCCCCCAAACCCCACCCACCCCTTACCCATTGACACACCCCAACACCCCTTTCCCTGAGTGCCCTGTGCCCCCTAATCCCCCAAATCCCACCCACCCCACGCCCATTCACACACTCCACCCCACCTCCCCATTACCCTCCACACCAGGGGATGTCCTGCCCTGTGCCCCCAACCCTTTGGGGCACTGACCTTCCTGGCAGCTCTATGGGGTGGCACAGACACCCACAGCCCCTCCAGCTGTGCCCCCCCACTCCCTGGGGCACAGATTTGGGCATCCCCCTCATCACCTACTCCAGCTCCGGTGCAGGCAGGGCCCAGATCCCGCCCAGGGTCACCCAAGCTGGTGGTGCTGCAGGACTGGGAAACACGTGATTTCCTGGAAAGTCCCATTGTTTGGAAAACAGAAACTGCTGATTTGGGGGCAAAAGCTCAAGGTCCCTCCCGGCTCCTGGTGTTTTTTGCAGGATGGAGATCTCCCGCCCGCACCCCCCGCCCCCTGCCAGGCGCCCCTGGAAGGCTTTGGTGGCTGCGACCCTCGGGGTGGCCATCGTGACGCTGGCAGTGACTGTGCCCACCCTGCTGTGCCACTCGGCCGAGGGCTCCGCGGGGGCCAGGAACGCCTCGGAGGGGCTGGCACGGCTGGAGAAGGCGCTGGATGTCACCAACCAGTCCCTCGCCGAAGCCCGCAGGCAGTGGGATGGCTGCAGGAAGGAGCTGGTGGGTGTTGGGTGCTGGTGGGGACTGAAGGGACCGGGACACCCACACTGGGTGAATTTGGCTGGTGAGGGGAGGATCCCAAGCCGGGGTGCCAGCCATTCCCTCTGCCCCTGCTCAGGGAGTCCTGGAGGGGAAAACCTTTGAGCTGGAGCTGGCACTGGCCAATATAACCCAGCTGGAGGGTGAGTCCTGGTGGGGAGGGAGGCCTGGGGGTGGGCACGGGCCCTGGAACACCTTGGTCCCTGTTCCCTGTGTTGTCCATATCCCTGTCTCCTAATACAGCCTTGTCCCCTGGGACAACCTGGTCCCCATCCCCTGTGTGACCTTCACGTCCTGGGACACTGATCCCCATTCCCTGGCCCGCCCTGATCCCTGTCCCCCAAGACACCTCAATCCTCATCCTGCAGGTCATCCTGAGCACTGTCCCCTGGGTCATCCTGGTCCCCATTCCCTGTGTCACCCTGTCCCCTGTGTCATCCTGGTCCCCATTCCCTGGGTCACCCTCATCCCCTGGGTCATCCTGGTCCCCATTCCCTGTGTCACCCTGTCCCCTGTGTCATCCTGGTCCCCATTCCCTGGATCACCCTCATTCCCTGGGTCATCCTGGTCCCCATTCCCTGTGTCACCCTGTCCCCTGTGTCATCCTGGTCCCCATTTCCTGGATCACCCTCATCCCCTGGGTCATCCTGGTCCCCATTCCCTGGATCATCCTCATCCCTAGGGACAGTGATCCCTGTCCCCTGGCCCACCCTGTCCCTGTCCCCTGTCCCCTGTCCCCTGACCCGCTCTGCTGTTCCTCCCCTCAGAGGAGAACAGGGAGCTGAGGGCGGAGCTGTCCCAGCAGCGGGAGCAGCTGGAGGAGGAGCAGACCCTCAGGTGAGTCCCGACCCCCTCACCGCCCCCAGCCCCCTGCTGTGCCACCCACTGTCCCTGTCCCCAACAGGAAGGAGCTCCAGCTGCAGAACCAGCTCCTGCAGGACCAGCTCCGGGCCATGAGGAGCCAGAGCTCTGCAGGGAACAGGCTCCCAGCCGTGTCCTTCAGCCTCCTGGCTCTCCTCCTCCTCCTCCTCGGGATGCTCCTCCTGTGACCGGGAGCATCAGGAACACAGGGTCTGGTGGTTCCCTTGTCCCCTGGTGTGGGGTGAGGAGGGACCATCCCCATCCAGCCTGGTGGGGTCTGGGGATGGCAGTGGGCTCAGGGTGCCCCCTCAGCCCTGCCCTGGGACCACCAACTCCAGCCAACTCCACCGTGGGGACATCCCGGGGGGATGATTCCTGTCCAGCCACCAAGGGCTGTTCCAAGGGCGAGGGAGGGGACAGGGCATGGGCTGGGGGGGACAGAGACATGACAAGGCTGCCTTGAGCCAAAGATCTGCTGGTACTCCACAATTTAGCACTTTTAAACCGATTTCCAATAAAACCTGTGAAAATCCAGTGTTTTGTTGCTGCAACATCCCTTGGGGATTCCGATCCCGCCCCGATCCCGCTGCGCAGTGGGGACAGGTGGGAACCTCCACATCCCACCGTCCTCCAGGTGCATCCCAGCTCATTCCTGCACCCGGGACAGAGCCCTGTCCCTTCTCCAGCACAAACAAAGTCTATTCTGGGCTGTGACCTGCGACAAACCGCAGCCCAAAAAGGAGTTTGGTGGGAAAAACCCACAAGTGGTAATTAACGGCCTCGCCGGGAGCGACACCGGCACATCCCGGGCAGGCACCGCCAGAGCGGCTCCGTGTCCCCGTGTCCCCGTGTCCCCCCGGGCATGGACCCCGCCGTGCCCAAAGCCACGCTGAAGGTGCTGGCGCTGTGCGCGGCGCTGCTGGTGCTGGTGGCGGCGGTGACAGTGGCGGTGGCGGTGATGGTGTGGCGCTCCGAGGCCGTGGGGAAGCTGCGGGGGTGCCGGGAACGGGCGGCCAACGAGAGCCGGGAGCTCGGGAATCGCGTGGTGGAGCTGGAGCGCGAGCGAGCGCGGCTGGAGGAGCAGGAGGCGGCGCTGCGGCGGGAGCTGGCCCGGGCACGGGGGGACGGCAGGAAGGGCAATGCCAGCCTGGTGTCCTGCCGGGAGCGGGCGGTAGGTGCCAGCGGGATGGGGACAAGGGGAGGAAAGGGGAGTTCTGGGAGACCCTGACCCACAGGATGGGGATTGGGATAACACTCCTTGTCCCACCATCTGGCCCTTCCACCACCCTGCCCTGTCCCTCCCTCCTCATGGGGACCCCCTGCATCCCCCACACAGCTCGACCAGGGCGATGTTTCATTCCTGGGGAAATTCCAACCAGAATCCTGGAAAGCCTCAGCACCCCAGGAAGGATGCACAGCCAGAGCAGCTGCTTGGGATGATGGGTTAGGAATGGAGAGAGCCAGCCTGGGGGTGCCCAGCCACATTCCTGCATGGGACACCCCAAAAGGAGAGCCCTGGATGCTCCAATTCCCTCAGCGAGGCTCCATCCTGCCATCCCGCTCCCGCATGCCCAGCGGGCTCAGCTATTCCTGTCTGTGCCCAAGCTGCTCCATACGTGTAATTACCCCATCCCGAAGCAGCAGCCGAGGCCGGAGCGGGCGCGGAGCTCCCACTTCTCTCCCAGGTATTTTTAGCTGTGGCTCCAGCTGGGAAAGGGCCGGGCCCCAGCGCCGTGGCCGCAGCCCGGAGGAAGAGCCCGGTCCCGCCGCCCCTCTTGGACTCATCCGGCTGAACAATGGCCCAGAGAGGCTGGAAAAATGCTGGCGCTTCCCAGGGCTGGCGCCGGGAGCAGGGCAGGGCTGTGCAGGCTCTTGGGGAGCTCTGTCCCCTCCCTGGCACCGGGGACAGCACCCATGGCCCGCTCGGGTGACCTGGGGCTCCTGTGACAACCCAACTCCTTGCCAGGCTGAGCATCCCTCCAGAAAAGAGGGATTTTCCCCAAATCCACGTCCCCACTCCCTTGAGGAAGATGTCATGGGGATCTAAGGCCACCTGGAGCATGGGGGTACCCTGGGGACATGGGTGACATGGGTGACATGTGACAGCCCTGGGGCTCCAACACCCTCCCCACACTCAGACTGAGCCATCCCTTCAGGGATTTTCCCCAAATCCATGAAATACGTGTCCCTGCCCCTTCAAGGAATAAGATAGGGAGGACCTAAGGCCACCAAGAGCATGGGGACATGGGGTGACAGTGAGGAGGAGGAGGAAGAGGAGGAGGAGGAGGAGAATGGCTCTGGCAGCTGATGAAGAGTCATGGGGATGCTGTCACTGCTGTCCCTAAGTGTCCCCTGTCCCCAGGCCAGGCTGGAGGCCAATGTCACGGCGCTGGGGGACGAGTTGGTGGCCCTGCGGCGCGAGCGGGCGGAGCTGGCAGGTGACAAGATGGCCCTGCAAGGTGAGCTCTGTACCCTGCCTGGGGCACGGGCCCCCTGTCACCCCTCTCGAGGGGCACACCCGGGGGTCCCCCAGCCGGGTTTGGGGCAATGCCCGGCGGGGTGGATGGGGGTTCGCGGTGTCAGGGTTTGGGGTGACTCCGCTGTCCCCGCTGTCCCCAGAGGAGGTGGCGCGGGGCGCGGGGCTGGCGCGGGGGCTGCGGCGGCGACTGGAGGAGGCTCTGGAGCAGCAGCGGGCGCTGCGGGAGCGCGGGGAGCGCTGCGAGGGCCGGCAGAGAGAGCTCCAGGACACCCTGTAAGGTCCTTGTCCCCCTCCACGGCGTGAACAAACCCAGAGCATCCACCTCCCCAAATCAGCCGTCTCCCCATCCAGCCCCTGTGACACCCTGCCCTGTCCTTCCCTCCTCATGGGGACCCTCCTTCTGTCCCCCCAGTCCTGCCCTGTCCTTCCCTCCCCATGGGGACCCTCCTTGTGTCCCCCCAACCCTGCCCTGTCCTTCCCTCCCCATGGGGACACCCCGTGTGTCCTCCCCAACCCTGCCCTGTCCTTCCCTCCTCATGGGGACACCCCGTGTGTCCTCCCCAACCCTGCCCTGTCCTTCCCTCCCCACGGGGACCCCCCGCGTGTCCTCCCCACCCCTGCGCTGTCCTTCCCTCCCCACGGGGACCCTCCTTGTGTCCCCCCCTACCGTGCCCTGTCCTTCCTTTCCCGTGGGGACCCCCCGCGTGTCCTCCCCACCCTGTCCTGTCCCTCCCTCTCCACGGGGACCCCCGTGCCCCTACCCGGGACAGGGGGACCCCCACACGTGGCTCTGCTCTCCCCACAGACGGGATTACGCGGCCGAGGTCGAGGCGCTGCGGCGGCGGGGGAGGGACCGAGCGACCGGGCGCAGGTGCCCCCCGTCCCGGTACTTCTGTGGGGGCACCGGGAGGGGAGAGGGGACAACCCGGGGAGGGGGCACAGCCCGGGGAGGGGGCACAACCCATAGACGGGGACAGCCCGGGGAGGGTACACAGACCAAAGAGGGGGCACAGCCCAGGGAGGGTGCACAGCTCAGGGAGAGGGACAGCGTGGGGAGGGGGCACAGCCCAGAGAGGGGGCACATCTCAGGGAGGGGGCACAACCCAGAGAGGGGACACAGTCCATGGAGGGGGACAGCTCGGGGAGGGGGACAGCTCGGGGAGGGGGCACAGCCCGGAGAGAGGCACAGCCCAGGGAGGGGGACACAGCCCAGGGAGGGGGACACAGCCCAGAGAGGGGGCACAGCCCAGAAAAGGGGCACAGCCCGTGGAAGGGGCACAGCCCAGGGAGGGGGACAGCTCGGGGAGGGGGCACAGCCCAGAGAGGGGGCACAGCTCAGGTAGAGGGACAGCCTGGGGAGGGGACACAGCCCAGGGAGGGGGCACAGCCCAGGGAGGGTGGGTTTCACTGGCACAGCAGGTTTCCTGCCATGTGCCATTGCCACTGGTGTCCCCAGGGAAGCAGGACCCCAGCACCATGTGGGGACTCACTCCTTGTCCCCTCTTTTGCAGGAAGGGCTGAAGCCCCACAGCTCCCTGGCCCCCTCCCCACTAAGTCCAGCATTCCCAGTCCCACTGTGCCCACAGCACTGGCACCAGGAGGGGCTCAGCCCCAGCTCCAGAGCTGGGGATGCTGGAATGAAGCTGGTGGGCAACATGTCCCAATCCCACCATGACTCCTGATCCCATCACATGTCCCAATCCCACCATGATTCCTGATCCCATCACATGTCCCAATCCCACCATGACTCCTGATCCCATCATGTGTCCCAATCCCACCGTGTCCTGATCCCATCATGTGTCCCAATCCCACCATGACTCCTGATCCCATCACATGTCCCGATCCCACCGTGTCCTGATCTCATCACGTGTCCCAATCCCAGCGTATCCTGATCCCGATTGTTGTGATGCTGCCGTGTGTGCTGATCCTGCTCTGTGTTCTGATCCCAGCGTGTCCTGACCCCACCACATCCCAATCCTTCCATCTATCATGATGATGCCACTTGGCCTAATCCCACTGTGTCCCAATCCTGCTGCATGTCCTAATCCCACCATTTGTGCCGATCTCACCATGTCCCCATTCCCACCATGTCCCAATCCCACCACGTGTCCGAATCCCACCATGTCCCAGTCCTGCTCTGTGTCCTCCTCCCACCATGTGTTCTGGTCCTGCTGTGTGTCCTGATGCCACTGTGTATCCTGATCCTGCTGTGTGTCCCAATTCCATCATGTATCCCAATCCTGTATCCCAATCCTGTATCCCAATCCTGTTGTGTCCTGCTCCCACCATATCCCCATTCCTTGTCATGATGCCATCATGTGTCCCGATCCTGCTGTGTCCCAATCCCACCTCCACAGCCCAACAGCAGGACAGAGGGGTCACTTCTCCAGCTTTTGGGAATTTTAGCTCATCCAGGCGAGTTTCTCCACTGGCTGCTCGGAGCTGCTCTGGAATCTGTTCCGAGGTTTAATGCCACGTTCCCAGCACTCCAGAAACTGGGAAGACTGGGAAGGTATTTGGGCAATAAAGGCTGTGCTGCTCTCTGGGACATCTCGTTGTGCCACCCCTTGTTCCCAAGAGCCAAATTGTCCCCCCAAATCCAAGAATCCCCCCAAACACAACTGTCCCCCAAATGGGATTCCCACTCCAGGGCTTTTTCCAGCCTCTCCCACCACCTGCCCAGCAGCTGCCAGGGCAGGACCTGGCTCTGCCAGGGACCCCAAAACACCCTGGGGTACCCAGGGGGACACAGAGCCGAGGCAGGGATGGGGAGGACAGCGACCAGGAGCTGCTGTTGCTGCTTTGTCATCACTTCCCAACATCCTTGGATCCACTTTGAAGGTTTCCAGGAAAGCTGGATTTTCCTGCCACAGTATCCTGTGCAAAGGGCAGACTGGCATCCGGCCCCTCTCCTCCACTGCCCTTGGGGGATCCTCCCGTGCCCCCCACAGCCCCAGCCTTGAGGGGGGTCGGGAAAAGGGCAGGCAGTGGTTTCCCAGGTGAAAGTGTCCTGGTGAGGCACTTCCAGCCAGGATGGAGCTCCCTGGGATGGGGTGAGGGGACAAGCTCCATTCCCACACCCCGAATCTGGGGGGCTCAGAGCAGAGCGGAGGCCTGGAGAGGTTTAGGGTGGGAAGGGGAACTGGGAACAGCATTCCCACTGTCCAACCATTGGCACAGGAAGGGTTAATTAGAGCGGAGGGCTAATTGAGGGGTTAATTGGGAAATGGGACAGAGATGGGGTCTGGGGAGGGCAGATATTCCATCGGGATCCCCGGTGATCCCAGGAGGCTGCGGGGAGCCCTTGGAATGGGCTGTCGGAGGGAGCATCCGACTGGCAAAGCCCCGAGCCGGGTGGGGGGCTTGGCCGGGCCGGGTCAGGGGTCGGGCAGCGCCCCCACGGCGGGGCTGGAGGGGCCGGGGGGGCCCGGGGGTGACTCACTGTTATTTGCAGCTCAGGAAGGAAACGGCAGTAGCTGAGAATGGATACGGGAGCGACACCATCCCGGCCATCGCAGACACTTCCCGATCCCCAGGGAACGCGGCGCAGCCAGAAGGCAGGAAACAGTCAACGGCTCGGGGTCAGCGCCCGGCGAGGCCCCACACCTCGGTGCCCCCCTGCAGCCCCCCCGGCCCGGGCTGGGCATCCTGCAGGGTTGGGGGCTCCCGGGTACAGCCGGACCCTCTGCGGCGGATCCCACAGGGTGGGCATGGGGTAACCAGGGCCGTGGTGGGGGTGTGGCACCCCCAGGGTGTTGGTCCTGCAGCCCAGGGGACGAGGACAGGGTGACAATGGCTGTGGTCAGGACCTGGACACCCCCAGAGCCTGTTTGTGGTCGCTGGCACTGAGGGGCAAAGCGGGAGCAGCCCCTTCCCTCCAGCCATCCCACGGTGCTGTCCGCACCTGGTGTCACCCCTTGTCCCTCCACTGAGCCCCCTCCGTGTCCCCAGCCTGTCTCCAAGCCAGTCCTCACCCCCAGGGACCCCCAGGGGACCCCAGACAGGGAGCAGGTCAAGGACACGGCTGCAAACCCGCAGCTCTTCCCATCCGTGCCAGGCTGGGCTGAGCCACCGTGTCAGGGATGTCCCTGTCAGGGGACAGAGCCCAGGAGTGTCCCCACAGCAGGATGGTGGCTCTGTGGGGTGACAAGTTCTCACGGTGGCTTCACCCCATGGCTCTACAACACTCACCGACCCTGGTGCCACCCCACCTGCAAGGAGGGACCCGACCACATCCTTCCCCTCCCCGCAAGGTGTGGGACACAGACATGGAGCATCATCCCTGTGTGCCACCAACCTGGTGGGCACACATGTGCCACCACTCCACCATGAGGACAGAGTGCCAGGACCACCCTGGGGTGTCTGGTGCATGCACTGGGAGCCTCTCCATCACCTCACCAGCGGGCACAGCCCACCCTGATGGACCCGCGGACTCATTCCCTGGAATTCCCAGTGCCCACTGTGCTGGGGGTGTTATTTTGGTGTGGGAGACAGTTCTGGGGCAGCGCTGGGCACCAACACAGGGCAGAGGAGGAGGGTCCCAGCCTCGCCCCCATCCAGGAACAATAGTCCAGCCGCCAACAGAAGCTGCACTGTGATAACCCGGCGGGTCCAAAGCATCCGGCACGCCAGGAAGGAGCCCAGCAGAAGGAAACATTAAATCCAGGGGTATAAACACGCCGCCGGAGCCGGCCCCGCCCCGGCACGGCCCCGTGTAAAGAGGGTCCCGCCGGGCGGGGCTCGCAAAGCGCTGGCGGGATGGAGAAGAGCAGCTTCGGCGTGGCCAAGTTCGGTCTGGAGTCCAAAGACGCGATGCCCAAACGGGACTGCGGGTTTTATGTGAAGTACATCTTCCTCTTCACTTCCCTCATCCAGTTCCTCATCATCCTGGGGCTGGTGCTGTTCATGGTGTACGGGAACGCGCAGGCGGGCACGGACACGCACCTGCGGCTGCTGGAGGAGCAGCTCCAGGACCGCTACAACAAGATCATCACCCTCGGCACCAGGAACCTGAACCTCACCCGCGCCCTCAACGCCACCCTGAAGGACAAGGACAAGCTGCAAGGCGCCGTCCAGAAGCTCCAGCGGGACCTGGATAAGTGTAACAGCACCCAAACCCCCAACAACCTCCCCCAGGTGAGGCCCCCCCGGCTGAGGGGAGGGAAAAGAAACACAGCCGTGGGTGCTGGGACCTGGTTATAGCAGGGATGGAGGAGAGGGGAGGGGGGCAGAGCCTGGTGGGGATGTTGTGGTGCCCCACCCAGTCCCGGGGGTCTCAGCCCCGGTGTCCCAGAGAGGGAGTGGCCAAGGGAGTTCCAATCTCGTAGCCATCATCGTCATCATCATCATCATCATCACCATGATGCTCTTAAGCCTCCAGTGCTCTCAGTGTCCACGAGGTGATGCCAGGGGGTCCTTGTGGGATGATCTGACCGCTCTCCTCTTCCTCATCCTCATCCCCTCCCTCTCCACTCTCTGATGCTCTCACTGGTGTCCAGAGGGAGTGAGATGTATCAGGGGTCTTTGTGAGATGATCTGACCTCCTCCTCTTCAACCTCCTCATCCTCTCGTCTCTGGTGCCTTCAGGGGGTTCTTGAGGGATAGTCTGACCCTCCTCCTCCTCTTCCTCCCCTTCTCAGCTGCAGGAGTTCTTGTACCACCAGATGAAGTTGGCTGAGTGCCAAATGACCACCAACCTCATCAACACCTCGTGCAGTGGTAAGAGACCCCCCAACCTCGGGCACCCCCTTCCCACCTCCTGAAGAACCTCAGCACCTGCTTCCCACCCTCCTGGGGACCCCCAACACCCCTCAGGGACCTGTGCAGGGGTTCTCCCCATCCCTGCACCAGGCAGGGGTGTCACTCTGGGATATGTGATGGGGTCACACACACCCTGTACCCCACTCTCTGCACAGCTGAGAAGTTGCACCTGCAGAGGCAGCTGGACCAGACCACCTTATCCAAGAAGGATCTGGAGGAAAACTGCCGGAAAACACAAGCCACGTTGACCAAAACCACCCAGGAGCAGGAGAGGTGCCAGGAGGACCTGAGGACCAACAGGACCAGCTGGGAGTTCACCAAAACCGAACTGGAGCTGCAGAAACACGAGTGTAGGTCCCTGAAGAACGACATTAATATGAACTTCCAGAGGCTCATGAACCTGGTGAACGAATATCGGTGCAACGAGGCCAAGGACAAGCTCCGGCAGCTTATGGATCACACGGAGGGGCTTTTCCGCTGGCAGCAGGACCGGGACAGCCGCTACATCAGGAGAGATGCCTGTGATGTGAATGTGCAGCAGTGCCACATCAGCTTCTCCAAGGAGATGCAGGACCTGAGGAACCGGCTCCAGGCCACAGAGAAACAGGTGAATGATGGGCAGCAGGAAAGGAAGAAGCTGCAGGCGGAGAAGGAGAAGCTGGTGAAGGAGCAAGAGGACAAGAGGAAGGCGGCGGTGGCGCAGGCGGAGTCCCTGAGGGAGCAGCTCAGCGTCTGCATGGGCACCAAGGTGAGGGGCTGAGGGGCATGAGGGGGCACAGGGGGGCACGGAGACCTGGGGACACCCCGCAGGGACACCAGAATGAGCAGGAGATGGCACTGGGGTGGCACTGCTGGGTTGGGCACGTGCGGTTTGTTTGGCGCAGGCACCTCTGCAAATGCACTTTGCACATGGGTTTTCCTTATGTGTGGATTTTCCCACTGACCACTGACAGCACTGACCAGAGCCACTGCCACCCAGTGCCACCACTGACCAGAGCCAGTGCCAACCAGTGCCACCACTGAACAGTGTAACTGTTGACCAGTGTCACCACTGACCTGTGACACCACTGACTAGTGCCAGTGCCAACCTGTGCCACCACTGACCAGTGCCACCACTGACGAGTGTCATCACTGACTGGTACCTGACCCTGACCAGTGCCACCATTGACCAGTGCCAGTGCCAACCTGTGCCACCATTGACCAGTGCCACCATTGACCAGTGCCAACCTGTGCCACCCCTGACCAGTGCCAGTGCTGACCTGTGCCACTCTTGACCTGTGCCATCACTGACCGGTGCCACCACTGACGAGTGTCATCACTGACTGATACCTGACCCTGATCAGTGCCACCACTGACCAGTGCCAGTGCCAACCAGTGCCACCACTGACCGGTGCCACTCTCTCCCCTGCAGATGCACCCCTTCTTTGACGTGCAGGGCTCGCGGGTGCCGGGCAGCGCCGGGCGCTCGGGATCCTTCCCCAGCACGGGCTACTACGCGGATTACCTGAAGAACCAGGGAGTCTTTGGGAACATGGGTGAGTCCTTGTGGGACTAGGGGGGTCTCTGTGGGGCTGGGAGCCCCCTCGGTGCCCAGCCTGGCTCAACTCCACCTCACCCCTCCAGGCAAAGCGAACACAGAGGAGATCCAGCGGCTGCTGAAGATGGTGGAGCAGTACACGGCCGCCCTTAAGAACAATGGGTGAGGGGGGTCTGGTGCAGGACCCCCCCTGGGCAGGGGCTGCCAGGGGTGCCAGTGGCCTCACCCTGCCCTCTCCTCAGAGGGTAACGGCCGAGCAGCACACGGAACACTCCAGGACAAGCCCAGGAGGTGCTTTCCCACAGCACAGATGGCAAAGCCTAACCAGGAGGCAGCAGCCAGGACCACCCACCGCCCTCCCCTTGTCCCCTTGCCCGAGCCCTGCTGTGTCCCCCCCCCAACATGTACCCCTGCGCTTGGCTGGAATGCAGCCGGCCCTGAG